>NC_068430.1:7858061-7860561 GCF_023373465.1 Oncorhynchus keta | reverse complement strand
AGCTAGGACCAGGCCAGGACAAGACCAGGACTGGGCTAGGACAGACCAGGACCACGCTAGGACCATGCCAGGGCCAAGCTAGGACCAGGACAGGACAAGACCAGGACTGGGCTAGGACAGACCAGGACCACGCTAGGACCAGGCCAGGGCCAAGCTAGGACCAGGACAGGACAAGACCAGGACCAGGCTAGGACAAGACCAGGACCATGCTAGGACCAGGACAGGACAAGACCAGGACCAGGCTAGGACAAGACCAGGACCACGCTAGGACCAGGCCAGGGCCAAGCTAGGACCAGGACAGGACAAGACCAGGACCAGGCTAGGACAAGACCAGGACAAGACTTGGACAAGGCTAGGACCAGGATATCAAACCAGTACTTTATGAATGTTTTCCATCTGTGTGTTTTGTGTACTGTAGGTCAGACTTTGCTATGATCTACAACGACCGGTCAGTCCAGGAGAGCCACCACATCAGTGCTGCGTTCCGTCTTCTCCAAGACGACCAGTCCAACATCTTCATGAACCTCTCCAGGGAAGAGTGGATGTAAGAACGATACAGATGTTAAATCTTAATTTGAGTCTGTTTACTACAGCAGGAAAAGAATCCTGCAGCAACAGGAAATTATAATTATTATGTGGATTATAATTAATGGAAATGTTTTAAAGGGGTTGATAAATGTTTTGTTATAGCAAATCAAGTCTGACATTTTAAACTGGAAATTAAAAACCTTAGACATCTTTTAAACCTTGAATACACTACAACAGTGGTGTGAAACTCATTCCACAGAGGGCTGAGCGTGTTTGTTTTTACATTTCAATTAAAACCTAGAAAACCAGGTGAGGGGAGTTCCTTACTAATTAGTGACCTTAATTCATCAATTAAGTACAAGGGTGGAGCGAAAACCCGCAGACACTCCGCCCTCCAGCTTGCATTTCCTGAAGCGCAGGAACATTCTCAGCAACATAAGAGTGATCAAATTAAAATCCTACATCTGTATATTTTACACGACTAGTTTACTACCCTCTAACTTATCTAATGTACCACCTCTCACACCTCATTTGACTAGCTTACTACCCTCTAACTTATCTAATGTACCACCTCTCACACCTCATTTGACTAGCTTACTACCCTCTAACTTATCTAATGTACCACCTCTCACACCTCATTTGACTAGTTTACTACCCTCTAACTTATCTAATGTACCACCTCTCACACCTCATTTGACTAGTTTACTACCCTCTAACTTATCTAATGTACCACCTCTCACACCTCATTTGACTAGCTTACTACCCTCTAACTTATCTAATGTACCACCTCCCACACCTCATTTTGTTTACTAACTTATCTAATGTACCACCTTCACACCTCATTTGACCTTACTACCCTCTAACTTATCTAATGTACCACCTCCCACACCTCATTTGACTAGCTTACTACCCTCTAACTTATCTAATGTACCACCTCCCACACCTCATTTGACTAGCTTACTACCCTCTAACTTATCTAATGTACCACCTCACACCTCATTTGTACTTACTACCCTCCTTATCTAATGTACCACCTCCACACCTCATTTGACTAGCTTACTACCCTCTAACTTATCTAATGTACCACCTCTCACACCTCATTTGACTAGTTTACTACCCTCTAACTTATCTAATGTACCACCTCTCACACCTCATTTGACTAGTTTACTACCCTCTAACTTATCTAATGTACCACCTCTCACACCTCATTTGACTAGCTTACTACCCTCTAACTTATCTAATGTACCACCTCTCACACCTCATTTGACTAGTTTACTACCCTCTAACTTATCTAATGTACCACCTCCCACACCTCATTTGACTAGCTTACTACCCTCTAACTTATCTAATGTACCACCTCCCACACCTCATTTGACTAGCTTACTACCCTCTAACTTATCTAATGTACCACCTCTCACACCTCATTTGACTAGCTTACTACCCTCTAACTTATCTAATGTACCACCTCCCACACCTCATTTGACTAGCTTACTACCCTCTAACTTATCTAATGTACCACCTCTCACACCTCATTTGACTAGCTTACTACCCTCTAACTTATCTAATGTACCACCTCTCACACCTCATTTGACTAGCTTACTACCCTCTAACTTATCTAATGTACCACCTCTCACACCTCATTTGATGCTTTTGTATTCACCTTTTAACACAGATTGGTCAATCAATCATCTTTAAAAAATGTATAATAGCCTGTTACAGCACTGTGTTGGTCAGACGTACAGTACATGACTCAGTACATGACTCAGTACATGACTCAGTACATGACTCAGTACATAATATAATAATAATATAATATATATAAATAATAATAATAATAATATAATAATAATATATGCCATTTACAGACTGTACTGCCTCGCTTTTATCACATGCCTCAGCGACTTACAGTCATGTGTGCATACATTCTCAGCACGTACATGAGTGGTCCCGGGATCGTAACCCACTACCCATG
>NC_068430.1:7803061-7853061 GCF_023373465.1 Oncorhynchus keta | reverse complement strand
ACTGAATACTGATTAATTCACTACTGAATACGGATGCATTCACTACTGAATAAAGATCCATTCACTACTGAATACTGATCCATTCATTACTGAATACTGATCCATTCATTACTGAATACTGATCCATTCATTACTGAATACTGATCCATTCATTACTGAATACTGATCAATTCATTACTGAATACTGATCAATTCAATACTGAATACTGATCCATTCATTACTGAATACTGATCCATTCATTACTGAATACTGATCCATTCATTACTGAATACTGATCAATTCATTACTGAATACTGATCCATTCATTACTGAATACTGATCCATTCATTACTGAATACTGATCCATTCATTGCTGAATACTGATCAATTCACTACTGAATAACGATCCATTCACTACTGAATAACGATCCATTCATTACTGAATAACGATCCATTCATTACTGAATACTGGTCCATTCATTGCTGAGGTGTGTATATATATTTATGTGTTTGATATAATGTACTAAACTGTCCTCATAAAACTCCATGTCTCTTGTAGGTTTCATAGACTTCATAGTAGACCCTACGTTCTCCCTACTGACTGACATGGCTGAGAAGATAGTAATTCCCCTGGTGGAAGACAACCCAGGCCCACCAGACCCCTGCAATCGGCATAGGTGACCACATATCCCATGTATTGGTTTTCTTTATGATATTTACTCGTGCTTGATTAAGTTTGCCTGGTGCAATGGAAGCAACAGAATAGTCCCAAAGAGACCATTCTGCACAATTCAGGTCGGCTCAATCAAACAGTGAAAAATTATTCGGAGAAGATAAAAAAAACAAAAAAGAAACATCGGGACCCAGGTCTGCTGACGTCCAGCTGTTGTCTCCCTCCAGTAATCTGTGGAAGGAGAGTTCCAGAGGACTACAGTGGAGCCTGGCTCACTTCACCTCAGAACTGGTCACCTTCAGATCCACCTGGACACGACACACAGAAGACAACAAGTTCAAATGGAAGGAGAGCGGCTCTAATGGTAATGTGACAGACTTCTACTAACACCTTGTTATACCTCAGGGGTGGGCATCCTTACCTTGTTATACCTCAGGGGTGGGCAACCTTACCTTGTTATACCTCAGGGGTGGGCAACCTTACCTTGTTATACCTCAGGGGTGGACAACCTAACCTTGTTATACCTCAGGGGTGGGCATCCTTGTTATACCTCAGGGGTGGGCATCCTTGTTATACCTCAGGGGTGGGCATCCTTACCTTGTTATACCTCAGGGGTGGGCATCCTTGTTATACCTCAGGGGTGGACAACCTTACCTTGTTATACCTCAGGGGTGGGCAACCTTACCTTGTTATACCTCAGGGGTGGGCATCCTTACCTTGTTATACCTCAGGGGTGGACAACCTTACCTTGTTATACCTCAGGGGTGGACAACCTTACCTTGTTATACCTCAGGGGTGGGCAACCTTACCTTGTTATACCTCAGGGGTGGGCATCCTTACCTTGTTATACCTCAGGGGTGGGCATCCTTACCTTGTTATACCTCAGGGGTGGGCATCCTGACCTTGTTATACCTCAGGGGTGGACAACCTTACCTTGTTATACCTCAGGGGTGGACAACCTTACCTTGTTATACCTCAGGGGTGGGCAACCTTACCTTGTTATACCTCAGGGGTGGGCATCCTTACCTTGTTATACCTCAGGGGTGGGCATCCTTACCTTGTTATACCTCAGGGGTGGGCATCCTTACCTTGTTATACCTCAGGGGTGGACAACCTTACCTTGTTATACCTCAGGGGTGGACAACCTTACCTTGTTATACCTCAGGGGTGGGCATCCTTACCTTGTTATACCTCAGGGGTGGGCATCCTTACCTTGTTATACCTCAGGGGTGGACAACCTTACCTTGTTATACCTCAGGGGTGGGCATCCTTACCTTGTTATACCTCAGGGGTGGACAACCTTACCTTGTTATACCTCAGGGGTGGGCATCCTTACCTTGTTATACCTCAGGGGTAGGCATCCTTGTTATACCTCAGGGGTGGGCAACCTTACCTTGTTATACCTCAGGGGTGGGCATCCTTACCTTGTTATACCTCAGGGGTGGGCATCCTTACCTTGTTATATATACCTCAGGGGTGGGCAACCTTACCTTGTTATACCTCAGGGGTGGGCAACCTTACCTTGTTATACCTCAGGGGTGGGCATCCTTACCTTGTTATACCTCAGGGGTGGACAACCTTACCTTGTTATACCTCAGGGGTGGGCATCCTTGTTATACCTCAGGGGTGGGCAACCTTACCTTGTTATACCTCAGGGGTGGGCATCCTTACCTTGTTATACCTCAGGGGTGGGCATCCTTACCTTGTTATACCTCAGGGGTGGGCATTACATATGTAACCTATATAAATATTCCATGTGTAAGTCCGAAATAGCACCCCATCACCTATGTAGTGCAATATCTTTGATCAGGGCCTTATGTGCCCTGGTCAAAAGTAGTGCACTACATATGGAAATGGGGTCCAATTTGGGATGCAGGCAGTATTTCTCTTTCACCTCCATAAAGCCCAGAGGAGAGGTAGTTGAGAAATTTAAAAGATGTAGGCATGGTTCTTCTTCCAGTCCTCTGTAGCTCAATCGTATTTTTATATTCCATTGCTTTCCCCTTCTCAGGAATCTTGGATCAGAACCTGACGAAGGAGCCGCCGACTGGGGGAGAGGAACTGTTCTAACGTTGTAATGATGCTCAACAGCAGAGAGGCCCTCTCGTATCGTACGATGCCAATGGAAACCATATGGAAACCATAGTCATTTAAAGAGGGTTGAAATAAACATGCTGGTCATGTTACTTGCTAATTACCAAATATGTTTTCACCCAAACACATTGTTTAACCAGTTAGGAAAAACATTGATGAAGAAACTGAACAAAGAACATATGTGTAGCATGGGTAACAGGGGTAACATGGGTAGCAGGGGTACCATGGGTATCAGGGGTAACAGGGGTAACAGGGGTAACAGGGGTAACAGGGGTAACATGGGTAACATGGGTAACAGGGGTAACAGGGGTAACAGGGGTAACAGGGGTAACATGGGTAACATGGGTAACATGGGTAACAGGGGTAACATGGGTAGCAGGGGTAACATGGTTAACATGGGTAGCATGGGTAACAGGGGTAACAGGGGTAACATGGGTAGCAGGGGTAACATGGGTAACAGGAGTAACATGGGTAACAGGGGTAGCAGGGGTAACATGGGTAGCAGGGGTAACATGGGTAGCAGGGGTAACAGGAGTAACAGGGGTAACAGGGGTAACAGGGGTAACAGGAGTAACAGGGGTAACAGGGGTAGCAGGGGTAACATGGGTAGCAGGGGTAACATGGGTAGCAGGGGTAACATGGTTAACATGGGTAGCATGGGTAACAGGGGTAACAGGGGTAACATGGGTAGCAGGGGTAACATGGGTAGCAGGGGTAACATGGGTAGCAGGGGTAACATGGTTAACATGGGTAGCAGGGGTAACATGGGTAGCAGGGGTAACATGGTTAACATGGGTAGCATGGGTAACATGGGTAACATGGGTAACATGGTTAACATGGGTAGCATGGGTAACATGGGTAACATGGGTAACATGGTTAACATGGGTAGCATGGGTAACATGGGTAACATGGGTAACATGGGTAACATGGGTAACATGGGTAACATGGGTAGCATGGGTAACATGGGTAACATGGGTAACATGGGTAACATGGTTAACATGGGTAGCATGGGTAACATGGGTAACATGAGTAACATGGGTAACATGGGTAACATGGTTAACATGGGTAGCAGGGGTAGCAGGGGTAACATGGGTAACATGGGTAGCAGGGGTAACAGGGGTGACATGGGTAACAGGGGTAACATGGGTAACAGGGGTAACATGGGTAACAGGGGTAACAGGGGTAACAGGGGTGACATGGGTAACAGGGGTAACATGGGTAACAGGGGTAACAGGGGTAGCAGGGGTAACAGGGGTAACATGGGTAGCAGGGGTAACAGGGGTAACATGGGTAGCAGGGGTAACAGGAGTAACAGGGGTAGCAGGGGTAACAGGGGTAACATGGGTAGCAGGGGTAGCAGGGGTAGCAGGGGTAACATGGGTAGCAGGGGTAACAGGGGTGACATGGGTAACAGGGGTAACATGGGTAACAGGGGTAACAGGGGTAGCAGGGGTAACAGGGGTAACATGGGTAACAGGGGTAACATGGGTAACAGGGGTAACATGGGTAACAGGGGTAACAGGGGTGACATGGGTAACAGGGGTAACATGGGTAACAGGGGTAACAGGGGTAGCAGGGGTAACAGGGGTAACATGGGTAGCAGGGGTAACAGGGGTAACATGGGTAGCAGGGGTAACAGGAGTAACAGGGGTAGCAGGGGTAACAGGGGTAACATGGGTAGCAGGGGTAGCAGGGGTAGCAGGGGTAACATGGGTAGCAGGGGTAACATGGGTAGCAGGGGTAACAGGGGTAACATGGGTAGCAGGGGTAACAGGAGTAACAGGGGTAGCAGGGGTAACAGGGGTAACAGGGGTAACAGGGGTAGCAGGGGTAACATGGGTAGCAGGGGTAACAGGGGTAACATGGGTAACAGGGGTAACATGGGTAGCAGGGGTAACAGGGGTAACATGGGTAGCAGGGGTAACAGGAGTAACAGGGGTAGCAGGGGTAACAGGGGTAACATGGGTAACAGGGGTAGCAGGGGTAACATGGGTAACATGGGTAGCATGGGTAACAGGGGTAACAGGGGTAACAGGGGTAGTATGGGTAGCAGGGGTAACATGGGTAGCATGGGTAACAGGGGTAACAGGGGTAACAGGGGTAACATGGGTAGCAGGGGTAACAGGAGTAACAGGGGTAGCAGGGGTAACAGGGGTAACATGGGTAACATGGGTAGCAGGGGTAACAGGAGTAACAGGGGTAGCAGGGGTAACAGGGGTAACATGGGTAGCAGGGGTAGCAGGGGTAGCAGGGGTAACATGGGTAGCAGGGGTAACATGGGTAGCAGGGGTAACAGGGGTAACATGGGTAGCAGGGGTAACAGGAGTAACAGGGGTAGCAGGGGTAACAGGGGTAACAGGGGTAACAGGGGTAGCAGGGGTAGCAGGGGTAACATGGGTAGCAGGGGTAACAGGGGTAACATGGGTAACAGGGGTAACATGGGTAGCAGGGGTAACAGGGGTAACATGGGTAGCAGGGGTAACAGGAGTAACAGGGGTAGCAGGGGTAACAGGGGTAACATGGGTAACAGGGGTAGCAGGGGTAACATGGGTAACATGGGTAGCATGGGTAACAGGGGTAACAGGGGTAGTATGGGTAGCAGGGGTAACATGGGTAGCATGGGTAACAGGGGTAACAGGGGTAACATGGGTAACATGGGTAACATGGGTAGCATGGGTAACAGGGGTAACAGGGGTAGTATGGGTAGCAGGGGTAACATGGGTAGCATGGGTAACAGGGGTAACAGGGGTAGTATGGGTAGCAGGGGTAACATGGGTAACATGGGTAGCATGGGTAACAGGGGTAACAGGGGTAACAGGGGTAGTATGGGTAGCAGGGGTAACATGGGTAACATGGGTAGCATGGGTAACAGGGGTGACATGGGTAACAGGGGTAACATGGGTAGCATGGGTAACAGGAGTAACAGGGGTAGCAGGGGTAACATGGGTAACATGGGTAGCATGGGTAACAGGGGTGACATGGGTAACAGGGGTAACATGGGTAGCATGGGTAACAGGGGTGACATGGGTAACAGGGGTAACAGGGGTGACATGGGTAACAGGGGTAGCATGGGTAACAGGGGTGACATGGGTAACAGGGGTAACAGGGGTGACATGGGTAACATGGGTAACATGGGTAGCATGGGTAACAGGGGTAACAGGGGTAACATGGGTAACATGGGTAGCATGGGTAACAGGGGTAACAGGGGTAACAGGGGTAGTATGGGTAGCAGGGGTAACATGGGTAGCATGGGTAACAGGGGTAACAGGGGTGACATGGGTAACAGGGGTAACATGGGTAGCATGGGTAACATGGGTAGCATGGGTAACAGGGGTAACATGGGTAACAGGGGTAACAGGGGTAACATGGGTAACATGGGTAGCATGGGTAACAGGGGTAACAGGGGTAACATGGGTAACATGGGTAGCATGGGTAACAGGGGTAACATGGGTAACATGGGTAACAGGGGTAACAGGGGTAACATGGGTAACATGGGTAGCATGGGTAACAGGGGTAACATGGGTAACATGGGTAACATGGGTAACATGGGTAACATGGGTAGCATGGGTAACAGGGGTAACATGGGTAGCATGGGTAGCATGGGCAACAGGGGTAACAGGGGTGACATGGGTAACAGGGGTAACAGGGGTAACAGGGGTAACATGGGTAACGGGTGACATGGGTAACAGGGGTAACATGGGTAACAGGGGTAACATGGGTAACAGGGGTAACATGGGTAGCATGGGTAACAGGGGTAACATGGGTAGCATGGGTATCAGGGGTAACATGGGTAGCAGGGGTAACAGGGGTAACATGGTAACAGGGGTAACAGGGGTAACAGGGGTAACATGGTAACAGGGGTAGCAGGGGTAATAGGGGTAACGTGGGTAACGTGGGTAGCATGGGTAACATGGTAACAGGGATAACAGGGGTGACATGGGTAACATGGGTATCAGGGGTAGCAGGGGTAACATGGGTAGCAGGGGTAACAGGGGTAACAGGGGTAGCAGGGGTATCATGGGTAACATGGGTAACATGGGTAACATGGGTAGCAGGGGTAATAGGGGTAACGTGGGTAGCATGGATAACATGGTAACAGGGATAACAGGGGTGACATGGGTAACATGGGTATCAGGGGTAGCAGGGGTAACATGGGTAGCAGGGGTAATAGGGGTAACGTGGGTAACGTGGGTAGCATGGGTAACATGGTAACAGGGATAACAGGGGTGACATGGGTAACATGGGTATCAGGGGTAGCAGGGGTAACAGGGGTAGCAGGGGTAATAGGGGTAATGTGGGTAACGTGGGTAGCATGGGTAACATGATAACAGGGATAACAGGGGTGACATGGGTAACATGGGTATCAGGGGTAGCAGGGGTAACATGGGTAGCAGGGGTAACAGGGGTAACAGGGGTAACAGGGGTAGCAGGGGTATCATGGGTAACATGGGTAACATGGGTAGCAGGGGTAACAGGGGTAACAGGGGTAGCATGGGTAGCAGAGGTAACAGGGGTAACAGGGGTATCAGGGGTAACAGGGGTAACATGGGTAGCAGGGGTAACATGGGTAACATGGTAACAGGGGTAGCAGGGGTAACAGGGGTAACATGGGTAACATGGGTAGCATGGGTAGCAGGGGTAACAGGGGTAACAGGGGTAACATGGGTAACATGGGTAACAGGGGTAACAGGGGTAGCAGGGGTAACATGGGTAGCAGGGGTAACATGGGTAACATGGGTAACATGGGTAACAGGGGTAACATGGGTAGCAGGGGTAACATGGGTAGCAGGGTAACATGGGTAGCAGGGTACCATTGGTAGCAGGGGTAACAGGGGTAACATGGGTAACATGGGTAACAGGGGTAACAGGGGTAACAGGGGTGACAGGGGTAACAGGGGTAGCATGGGTAACATGGGTAACATGGGTAGCATGGGTAACAGGGGTAGTATGGGCAGCAGGGGTAACATGGGTAATATGGGTATCAGGGGTAACAGGGGTAACAGGGGTAGCAGGGGTAACATTGGTAACATGGGTAACATGGGTAGCATGGGTAGCAGGGGTAACAGGGGTAGCATGGGCAACAGGGGTAACAGGGGTAACATGGGTAACATGGGTAACAGCGGTAACATGGGTATCAGGGGTAACAGGGGTAACAGGGGTAACATGGTAACAGGGGTAACAGGGGTAACAGGGGTAATATGGGTAACATGGGTAGCATGGGTAACATGGTAACAGGGGTAACATTGGTAACATGGTAACAGGGGTATCAGGGGTAACAGGGGTAACATTGGTAACATGGTAACAGGGGTATCAGGGGTAACATGGGTAACATGGTAACAGGGGTAGCAGAGGTAACATGGGTAACATGGGTAGCATGGGTAACATGGGTAACATGGGTAACAGGGGTAGTATGGGTAGCAGGGGTAACATGGGTAACATGGGTATCAGGGGTAACATGGGTAACATGGGGAGTAGGGGTAACATGGGTAACAGGGGTAACATGGGTAGCAGGGGTAACATGGGTAACATGGGTAGCAGGTGTAACATGGGTAACATGGGTAGCAGGGGTAACATGGGTAACATGGGTATCAGGGGTAGCATGGGTAGCAGGGGTAATATGGGTAGCATGGGTAACAGGGGTAACCGGGGATAACAGGGGTGACATGGGTAACATGGGTAACATGGGTAGCAGGGGTAACATGGGTAGCAGGGGTAACATGGGTAACATGGCTAACAGGGGTAACAGGGGTAGCAGGGGTAACATGGGTAACAGGGGTAACAGGGGTAACAGGGGTAACATGGGTAGCAGGGGTAACATGGGTAGCAGGGGTAACATGGGTAACATGGGTAACAGGGGTAACATGGGTAACAGGGGTAACATGGGTAACATGGGTAACATGGGTAGCAGGGGTAACATGGGTAACATGGGTAACAGGGGTAACATGGGTAACAGGGGTAACATGGGTAACAAGGGTAGCAGGGGTAACATGGGTAACAGGGGTAACAGGGGTAACAGGGGTGACATGGGTAACAGGGGTAACAGGGGTAACAGGGGTGACATGGGTAACATGGGTAACATGGGTAACAGGGGTAACATGGGTAACAGGGGTAACAGGGGTAACAGGGGTGACATGGGTAACATGGGTAACATGGGTAGCAGGGGTGACATGGGTAACATGGGTAACATGGGTAACAGGGGTAAGATGGGTGACATGGGTATCAGAGGTAGCCAACTCCTCTGACTATCAGCCCAGGACTAATATACTGTGCCAGATTTGTATCGTGAATGTTGTGATCCTGAGGCCGTCCTGATATGGACCCTGTACATCAAAGGCATGACAGACAGTTCTCGTCAGAGGTGTTGGTTGAATCACTGCAGATCTGGGACCAGGCTACGATATCTGGCCAGTCCTTCAGCAGAGTCCAGTTCCCTGGTCCTCCAGTAAAGAGGGGGGAAAACTGTGGGGAGGAAGACTAAACCGGGCTACAGTGCTATTATGAAATACTTTGGTGATATATTTAGGTAGTTTTTTTGGCTCATAGATCTACGTCTAGTGAATAATTGATAAGCTGAATGGTCTATTTTAGGGTTGTAATACAAGTCAACCTGACTCCACACTATAGGTCCGTGATGCAACACTAATGTCACAGCTATATTGGCTGGGTCCAAAATGGCACCCTATTCCCTGCACAGTGCACTAATTTTGACCAGAGCCCTATAGACCCCAGAGCCCTATGTAGTGCACTACATTTGACCAGAGCCCTATAGACCCCAAAGCCCTATGGACCCTAGAGCCCTATGTAGTGCGCTACATTTGACCAGAGCCCTATAGACCCCAGAGCCCTATGTAGTGCACTACATTTGACCAGAGCCTCATGGGTCCCGGTCAAAATTAGTATACTTTGAAGGGAACAGGATTCCAGTTGGGACCCACACCTTCTTAGCCTGCTATTGGTGGTTCTTACTGTATTAAGGTCTGCTATTGGTGGTTCTTACTGTATTAAGGTCTGCTATTGGTGGTTCTTACTGTATTAAGGTCTGCTATTGGTGGTTCTTACTGTATTAAGGCCTGCTATTGGTGGTTCTTATTGTATTAAGGCCTGCTATTGGTGGTTCTTAATGTATTAAGGTCTGCTATTGGTGGTTCTTACTGTATTAAGGTCTGCTATTGGTAGTTCTTACTGTATTAAGTCCTGCTATTGGTGGTTCTTACTGTATTAAGGTCTGCTATTGGTGGTTCTTACTGTATTAAGGTCTGCTATTGGTGGTTCTTACTGATAAGAGCAGGATGTTTTTTTTTAAAGTAAAACAGACACTCTCTTAACATCGACACTTTCATTTCTTGTTTCAAATAACTAATTTTAGGGCTCTATTCAATCTGCATCGCTGAACAGATTGCACATAGAAATGTAGAGGTAATTCCTGATCGAATGCAACGTTTCTGGTTGAATGCATTCTCCCCTAAACGTGGGAACGTTGCCTTTAAATGTCAATCACGCTGTAACGTTTAATCTCCGAGATACAGATTGAATAGAGCCATTAGATTACACTCTGTAATCATTATCAATTCAAACAAATAAAGTTTAGCTGAAATGCTGATATAGATTTGTTTTATATACCATCGTTTATAAGTGGGAAAATTAAATAAATACAGTATAATGTATGTGTCCATCAAAAATGGTTAAACAATGTGTTCATTTAAGTGTTCAGCGCTAAATAATTGGAAAACCAATCTCTCGATAGACATGACATTTCTGTAGACATCTTTAATTTGCATGTGATTCATTTGCTGTGTACTATACATATATAACATGGAATAAAGATCCAGTCTATAATCAAAAGGACATGATGACACTGAACAGTAGCTGTCAACAGCTCAATACAGGTGTAGAATCTTAATTTAAGCCAGTTTGATAAACGTGAATTATGATAAATATAATTAATTGTAATTTTTTTTGGTAGGGTTTGATACAATCAAGTCCACAGGAACAATCAAGTCTAACATGTCAAAGTTTTACATGTCCTGCAATGCAGGAAAGATCTCCTGCAACAGGTTGATCAAATTAAAATTCTACATCTGTAGTTTTAAATGTCACTAAATCATGGGCCTAATGCCACACCAGAGTATGGGATCAATCCTGTAGAAAATAAATATAATTACCAAAGATAAAATAATTTACGTGCGTTTCTGGATGTTGTTATTGTACATACATTAAAAGTACTGAACAAAAAAAAAACAGTGTATGTACTGGGTTTAGCACAGTACTAAGGGAGTGTGCAGTAAAAGTCGTGCCATGCATGAGTAGTATGTCAGTAGTCAATGTTGTTTTAGTTTAGAAGGTCAAAGTTCAGCCAGAGTCCTTCTGTCCAATGGAAGGTCCCTTATCTGTCATTTTAGACTTCAGAGATTCACATGGACAGAGACTGATCTCAGTTCCAAATGGTATCAGAGATAATTCCCTGGACGCATCCCAAATGGCACCCTATTTCCTATATAGTGCACTACTTTTTACTAGTGCCCTATGGGTCCTGGTCAAAAGTAGTGCACTACATAGGGAATAGGGTGTCATTTGTGAGGCGGCTTCTGACTGCCCCGTGACTCATAAAAATAGGCATCCTGTTATGTTGTTGTTGTTTAGGATCTCTGTTAGCCAACCACGACTACTGCTCGTTTTTCAAGAGTCCAGGACAGAATGTCTAAAACATTAAAGCAATCTTATAAATATCTTAGTTATATTAATTAACAATTAATAAACCAATTAACAATTACAACAATAACAATGAACAATATTTTGATTCATGAGTTTTACGCAGGAGGCATATTAGACATGGGAGTGGTAGGCTGCTACAGTTTGTGTGTACAAAAAAAAAACACTTTGCATGAAATATAGCCAAATACGTATATCCTATCCCGGTTTGGAACTTCATGTTAGAGAATGTTTTACTCATTCCAGGGTTTGCCAAGAGAAGCTGGTTGAAAGAATGCCAAGAGAGTGCAAAGCTGTCAAGGCAACGGGTGGCTACTTTGAAGAATCTCAAATATAAAATATATTTAGATTTTGTTTAACACTTTTTTTGGTTACTACATGATTCCATATGTGTTATTTCATAGTTTTGATGTCTTCATTATTATTCTACAGTCTAGAAAATTGTAAAAATAAAGAAAAACCCTGGAATGAGTCGGTGTGTCCACTTTTGACCGGTACTGTAGGATTTTCGGACCTAATGTAAGTAACCACATTGCCGTTTCCACCTGCATGGTATAAGGCCCGGGCCAGACGGATACCCTGATATCTCCATATCTACAGAAAGGGTTCTATTCCATCCGTAGCAATGAATATCCGCTTTATAGCACCACTGTGAGGACAGACGCTGGGAGACGAGAAGCAAGTGCAGGAAGTGAACATTTAATCAACAACGGACATGAAACAGAACAAGGACATCGTCTGGAAGGGAAAATAATGACATTAATATGCAGAGGGGCAATCAACAAAGTGATGGAGTCCAAGTGAGTCCAATGAGCACTGATGCGCGTAATGATGGTGACAGGTGTACGTAATGATGGTGACAGGTGTGCGTAATGATGGTGACAGGTGTGTGTAATGATGGTGACAGGTGTGTGTAATGATGATGACAGGTGTGTGTAATGATGGTGACAGGTGTGCGTAATGATGGTGACAGGTGTGCGTAATGATGGGGACAGGTGTGCGTAATGATGGTGACAGGTGTGAGTAATGATGGGGACAGGTGTGCGTAATGATGGGGAGCCTGGCGCCGTCGAGCGCCAGAGAGGGAGAGCGGGAGCAGGCGTGACAACCATTGACAATTAAAGGCAATGTTTCCGCGGTCGCAGAGACTGCATTCACGGTAAAAGCTGCACATGTTGGCTCAGTCAGAAATGACCTTCACACAGTGGTGAACAAAGTACCCAATTGTCATACTTGAGTAAAAGTAAAGATACATTAATAGAAAATGACTCAAGTAAAAGTGAAAGTCACCCAGTAAAATACTACTTAAGTAAAAGTCTAAAAGTATTTGGTTTTAAACAAACTTAAGTATCAAAAGTAAATGTAATTGCTAATATATATATACATTATTTCACATTCCTTATATTAAGCTAACCAGACAGCACAATAATATATATATATTTTTACAGATAGCCAGGGGCACACTCCAACACTCAAACATAATTTACAAACAAAGCATTTGTGCTTAGAGATGACCAGGGATGTTCTCTGTTTAGTGAGTCCTCCAGATCAGAGGCAGTAGGGATGACCAGGGATGTTTTCTGTTTAGTGAGTCCTCCAGATCAGACGCAGTAAGGATGACCAGGGATGTTCTCTGTTTAGTGAGTCCTCCAGATCAGACGCAGTAAGGATGACCAGGGAGTCCTCCAGATCAGAGGCAGTAGGGATGACCAGGGATGTTCTCTGTTTAGTGAGTCCTCCAGATCAGAGGCAGTAGGGATGACCAGGGATGTTCTCTGTTTAGTGAGTCCTCCAGATCAGAGGCAGTAGGGATGACCAGGGATGTTCTCTGTTTAGTGAGTCCGCCAGATCAGAGGCAGTAGGGATGACCAGGGATGCTCTCTGTTTAGTGAGTCCGCCAGATCAGAGGCAGTAGGGATGACCAGGGATGTTTTCTTGATAAGTGTGTAAATCGGACCATTTTCCTGCCCTGCTAAGCAATTCAAAACGTAACGAGTACTTCTAGGTGTCAGGGAAAATGTATGGAGTAAAAAGTACATGATTTTCTTTAGGAATGTAGTGGAGTAAAAGTAAAAGTTGTCAAAAATATATATAGTAAAGTACAGTACCGATACCCCAAAAACTCGTAGTATTTTACACCAATTAATTTGCATTTTAATGCAGATCTTCTGCGATACCTCTGTGATACAGATTGAATTCAGCCGTAAGTCTGTCTGCCAAAAGGATGGTCAGTCATTGTCTGTCATCTGTCTGTCTGTCAAAAGGATGGTCAGTCATTGTCTGTCATCTGTCTGTCTGTCAAAAGGATGGTCAGTCATTGTCTGTCATCTGTCTGTCTGTCAAAAGGATGGTCAGTCATTGTCTGTCATCTGTCTGTCTGTCAAAAGGATGGTCAGTCATTGTCTGTCATCTGTCTCTGTCAGTCATTGTCTGTCATCTGTCTGTCTGTCAAAAGGATGGTCAGTCATTGTCTGTCATCTGTCTGTCTGTCAAAAGGATGGTCAGTCATTGTCTGTCATTGAGGATGGTCAGTCATTGTCTGTCATCTGTCTGTCTGTCAAAAGGATGGTCAGTCATTGTCTGTCATCTGTCTGTCTGTCAAAAGGATGGTCAGTCATTGTCTGTCATCTGTCTGTCTGTCAAAAGGATGGTCAGTCATTGTCTGTCATCTGTCTGTCTGTCAAAAGGATGGTCAGTCATTGTCTGTCATCTGTCTGTCTGTCAAAAGGATGGTCAGTCATTGTCTGTCATCTGTCTGTCTAAGTTACTTATTGAACGTCAGGTTTGCGTTCCAAGTGGCACCCTATTCCCTATATAGTGCACTACTCTGATCAAAAGGAGTACACTTCATAGCTAGGGAATAGGGTGCCACTTGGGATGCGTGCCAGGTTGCTGTGGAGACGGTTCTACGGTTCTACTTGTCTTGTTTGGCCTGGTTGGGTGTCTTCGTGTTCTTCTCTGCCAGTGGACTCGCTGTGGACGCAGCTGTTGTGTCTGCAGCTGACATATTGGAAACGCACACACACACAGAGAGAGAGAGAGAGAGAGAGAGATCGATCAGTAAGATAAGGCAAGATTTTTGTCCACTAAGCACTCGTGTATATCCTGTACACTGATGAATAGCTGGTTCCCGAAGACTGCCGACGACTCTGTGATAGTTAGTCTCCTTAATGCAGATGAAACTGCCCATGGCCCTGTTGTTGATGACGTTGTACGTTGCTGTGAAAGTCAAATGTTATGACAGAATTGATTTCATAACACTGTCGTGAAGGGCCAGCTGGTATACACTGTAGATTCCAAGTATCTTGGCACAATAATTGATAATAAATTGAACTCTGAGTGTAACACTGACATGTTGTGTAAGAAAGGTCAGCATATGCTTTGTTCCTGGTAGACAGGACCTTGATGACAAATTTTTTCAAGTCATACAAAGATTCTGTCTATTCCACTAGGACTTGATGGACTAGTTCATTGTATTCCACTAGGACTTGATGGACTAGTTCATTGTATTCCACTAGGACTTGATGGACTAGTTCATTGTATTCCACTAGGACTTGATGGACTAGTTCATTGTATTCCACTAGGACTTGATGGACTAGTTCATTGTATTCCACTAGGACTTGATGGACTAGTTCATTGTATTCCACTAGGACTTGATGGACTAGTTCATTGTATTCCACTAGGACTTGATGGACTAGTTCATTGTATTCCACTAGGACTTGATGGACTAGTTCATTGACTAGGACTTGATGGACTAGTTCATTGTATTCCACTAGGACTTGATGGACTAGTTCATTGTATTCCACTAGGACTTGATGGACTAGTTCATTGTATTCCACTAGGACTTGATGGACTAGTTCATTGTATTCCACTAGGACTTGATGGACTAGTTCATTGTATTCCACTAGGACTTGATGGACTAGACTTGATGGACTAGTTCATTGTATTCCACTATGACTTGATGGACTAGTTCATTGTATTCCACTAGGACTTGATGGACTATTTCATTGTATTCCACTAGGACTTGATGGACTAGTTCATTGTATTCCACTAGGACTTGATGGACTAGTTAATTGTATTCCACTAGGACTTGATGGACTAGTCCATTGTATTCCACTAGGACTTGATGGACTAGCTCATTGTATTCCACTAGGACTGTGTGTCATTGTGATCCATGTGGATTTTATTTGTCATTTTTAAGCTCCTTTCCTGCAAAACAAAACAAAAAAGCCCTCTGGGACAAATAAAGTTGAACTTGAGAGCTTGTCACCTTTTTTTTCCTACAGTATTTCTTTCAACTTTTTTAATTTCGAAATCTCTTCAAAACGTTGCCGTACATTCAATGGCACGGTCAGTATGCAGTATTTTATAAACACACAAAAAAACATTCCCAAAGGCAACACACTACTGCAGGCATATCACTGAATGTTAGGTGCTCTGAAACCAAGGCAGCGTAGCCTAGTGGTTAGAGCATTGTACTAGTAACCGGAAGGTTGCGAGTTCAAACCCCCGAGCTGACAAGGTACAAATCTGTCGTTCTGCCCCTGAACAGGCAGTTAACCCACTGTTCCCAGCCCGTCATTGAAAATAAGAATATCTTCTTAACTGACTTGCCTGGTTAAATAAAGGTTAATTTAAAAGTCACTATCACAGATATTTTCTCTTTTAATATGATGAATGAAGCCACAGAGTTAAATAGTTTAATAGATAAGTTTAATAGATATAAATACAAATAAATGCTGTCTGGCTGATTTCTAAAGGATCCCACTGAATGATCATTGATGGTTTCAAAGAGATTAGGAGAGTGTCTCTCCTGTCTGCCACAGCTGCAGTGATTCAACCTACCTGCTAGTGCGTGTTGTTGTTGTGACGATGATGTTGCTGCCATGGGAACGGCGGAGCATCCCACTTCCTCCTCGGAGAGGGGGCACTCATGTCCCCCAGTAGCTTCTGATAGACTGTTCCGCGAAAACTCTGCTGCAAACACAGAAAATGTCCTTAATTATATAGAATGGCAATGACTGTTAAAATGATCAAATTCATATTTGCCAAATTCCATTATTCCAGTTCAATTCCTGTTGTTGTTGTATTATGGAGACGGGAGAGAAGCTGTTCAGTCTGATGCTGAGTGACTTTAAAGGCCGATCTTTAAAACGAGTCATTCCAGAACAGTGGATCAAAATGGATGGTTCCCCTCTGACTTTCTCTAGACCAGAGTGTTACATCCTTTCATACATCTTCCGCCTCTATTCTGACAAACTATGAGGCAAAATAGCGTTTACGCCCATAGCGTATCGAAGACACCGATACGGTAACCATAATGTAGAATACATATATAGTAGATGTGACTCCATCCAGACACAGCAGGGACAACTCTATCTAGTAGATCGGACTCCATCCAGACCCAGCAGGGACAACTCTATCTAGTAGATCTGACTCCATCCAGACACAGCAGGGACAACTCTATCTAGTAAATCTGACTCCATCCAGACACAGCAGGGACAGACTCATCCAGACACAGCAGTGACAATCTAGTAGATCTGACTCCATCCAGACACAGCAGGGACAACTCTATCTAGTAAATCTGACTCCTTCCAGACACAGCAGGGACAACTCTATATAGTAGATCTGACTCCATCCAGACACATCAGGGACAACTCTATCTAGTAGATCTGACTCCATCCAGACACAGCAGGGACAACTCTATCTAGTAGATCTGACTCCATCCAGACACAGCAGGGACAACTCTATCTAGTAGATCTGACTCCATCCAGACACAGCAGGGACAACTCTATCTAGTAGATCTGACTCCATCCAGACACAGCAGGGACAACTCTATATAGTAGATCTGACTCCATCCAGACACATCAGGGACAACTCTATCTAGTAGATCTGACTCCATCCAGACACAGCAGGGACAACTCTATCAGATCTGACTCCATCCAGACACAACTCTATATAGTAGATGTGACTCCATCCAGACACACACACATCAGGACAACTCTATCTAGTAGATCTGACTCCATCCAGACACAGCAGGGACAACTCTATCCAGTAGATCTGACTCCATCCAGACACAGCAGGGACAACTCTATCTAGTAGATCTGACTCCATCCAGACACAGCAGGGACAACTCTATCTAGTAGATCTGACTCCATCCAGACACATCAGGGACAACTCTATCTAGTAGATGTGACTCCATCCAGACACAGCAGGGACAACTCTATCTAGTAGATCTGACTCCATCCAGACACAGCAGGGACAACTCTATCTAGTAGATCTGACTCCATCCAGACACAGCAGGGACAACTCTATCTAGTAGATGTGACTCCATCCAGACACAGCAGGGACAACTCTATCTAGTAGATCTGACTCCATCCAGACACAGCAGGGACAACTCTATCTAGTAGATCTGACTCCATCCAGACACATCAGGGACAACTCTATCTAGTAGATCTGACTCCATCCAGACACAGCAGGGACAACTCTATCTAGTAGATCTGACTCCATCCAGACACAGCAGGGACAACTCTATATAGTAGATCTGACTCCATCCAGACACACACACATCAGGGACAACTCTATCTAGTAGATCTGACTCCATCCAGACACAGCAGGGACAACTCTATCAGTAGATCTGACTCCATCCAGACACAGCACAGCTATATAGTAGGGACACACATCAGGGACAACTATCTAGTAGATCTGACTCCATCCAGACACAGCAGGGATAACTCTATCTAGTAGATCTGACTCCATCCAGACACATCAGGGACAACTCTATCTAGTAGATGTGACTCCATCCAGACACAGCAGGGACAACTCTATCTAGTAGATCTGACTCCATCCAGACACATCAGGGACAACTCTATCTAGTAGATGACTCCATCCAGACACATCAGGGACAACTCTATCTAGTAGATCTGACTCCATCCAGACACAGCAGGGACAACTCTATCTAGTAGATCTGACTCCATCCAGACACAGCAGGGACAACTCTATCTAGTAGATCTGACTCCATCCAGACACAGCAGGGACAACTCTATCTAGTAGATCTGACTCCATCCAGACATCAGGGACAACTCTATCAGATCTGACTCCATCCAGACACAGCAGGGACAACTCTATCTAGTAGATCTGACTCCATCCAGACACAGCAGGGACAACTCTATCTAGTAGATCTGACTCCATCCAGACACAGCAGGGACAACTCTATCTAGTAGATCTGACTCCATCCAGACACAGCAGGGACAACTCTATATAGTAGATGTGACTCCATCCAGACACACACACATCAGGGACAACTCTATCTAGTAGATCTGACTCCATCCAGACACAGCAGGGACAACTCTATCCAGTAGATCTGACTCCATCCAGACACAGCAGGGACAACTCTATCTAGTAGATCTGACTCCATCCAGACACAGCAGGGACAACTCTATCTAGTAGATCTGACTCCATCCAGACACATCAGGGACAACTCTATCTAGTAGATGTGACTCCATCCAGACACAGCAGGGACAACTCTATCTAGTAGATCTGACTCCATCCAGACACATCAGGGACAACTCTATCTAGTAGATGTGACTCCATCCAGACACAGCAGGGACAACTCTATCTAGTAGATGTGACTCCATCCAGACACAGCAGGGACAACTCTATCTAGTAGATCTGACTCCATCCAGACACAGCAGGGACAACTCTATCTAGTAGATCTGACTCCATCCAGACACATCAGGGACAACTCTATCTAGTAGATCTGACTCCATCCAGACACAGCAGGGACAACTCTATCTAGTAGATCTGACTCCATCCAGACACAGCAGGGACAACTCTATCTAGTAGATGTGACTCCATCCAGACACACACACATCAGGGACAACTCTATCTAGTAGATCTGACTCCATCCAGACACAGCAGAGACAACTCTATCCAGTAGATCTGACTCCATCCAGACACAGCAGGGACAACGCTATATAGTAGATGTGACTCCATCCAGACACACACACATCAGGGACAACTCTATCTAGTAGATCTGACTCCATCCAGACACAGCAGGGACAACTCTATCTAGTAGATCTGACTCCATCCAGACACATCAGGGACAACTCTATCTAGTAGATGTGACTCCATCCAGACACAGCAGGGACAACTCTATCTAGTAGATCTGACTCCATCCAGACACATCAGGGACAACTCTATCTAGTAGATGTGACTCCATCCAGACACATCAGGGACAACTCTATCTAGTAGATCTGACTCCATCCAGACACAGCAGGGACAACTCTATCTAGTAGATGTGACTCCATCCAGACACAGCAGGGACAACTCTATCTAGTAGATCTGACTCCATCCAGACACATCAGGGACAACTCTATCTAGTAGATCTGACTCCATCCAGACACATCAGGGACAACTCTATCTAGTAGATCTGACTCCATCCAGACACAGCAGGGACAACTCTATATAGTAGATGTGACTCCATCCAGACACACACACATCAGGGACAACTCTATCTAGTAGATCTGACTCCATCCAGACACAGCAGGGACAACTCTATCTAGTAGATCTGACTCCATCCAGACACAGCAGGGACAACTCTATATAGTAGATCGGACTCCATCCAGACACAGCAGGGACAACTCTATATAGTAGATCGGACTCCATCCAGACACAGCAGGGACAACTCTATCTAGTAGATCTGACTCCATCCAGACACATCAGGGACAACTCTATCTAGTAGATGTGACTCCATCCAGACACAGCAGGGACAACTCTATCTAGTAGATCTGACTCCATCCAGACACAGCAGAGACAACTCTATCCAGTAGATCTGACTCCATCCAGACACAGCAGGGACAACTCTATATAGTAGATGTGACTCCATCCAGACACACACACATCAGGGACAACTCTATCTAGTAGATCTGACTCCATCCAGACACATCAGGGACAACTCTATCTAGTAGATGTGACTCCATCCAGACACATCAGGGACAACTCTATCTAGTAGATCTGACTCCATCCAGACACAGCAGGGACAACTCTATCTAGTAGATGTGACTCCATCCAGACACAGCAGGGACAACTCTATCTAGTAGATCTGACTCCATCCAGACACATCAGGGACAACTCTATCTAGTAGATCTGACTCCATCCAGACACATCAGGGACAACTCTATCTAGTAGATCTGACTCCATCCAGACACAGCACGGACAACTCTATAGTAGATGTGACTCCATCCAGACACACACACATCAGGGACAACTCTATCTAGTAGATCTGACTCCATCCAGACACAGCAGGGACAACTCTATCTAGTAGATCTGACTCCATCCAGACACAGCAGGGACAACTCTATATAGTAGATCGGACTCCATCCAGACACAGCAGGGACAACTCTATATAGTAGATCGGACTCCATCCAGACACAGCAGGGACAACTCTATCTAGTAGATCTGACTCCATCCAGACACATCAGGGACAACTCTATCTAGTAGATGTGACTCCATCCAGACACAGCAGGGACAACTCTATCTAGTAGATCTGACTCCATCCAGACACAGCAGGGACAACTCTATATAGTAGATGTGACTCCATCCAGACACACACACATCAGGGACAACTCTATCTAGTAGATCTGACTCCATCCAGACACAGCAGAGACAACTCTATCCAGTAGATCTGACTCCATCCAGACACAGCAGGGACAACTCTATCTAGTAGATCTGACTCCATCCAGACACATCAGGGACAACTCTATCTAGTAGATGTGACTCCATCCAGACACAGCAGGGACAACTCTATCTAGTAGATCTGACTCCATCCAGACACATCAGGGACAACTCTATCTAGTAGATGTGACTCCATCCAGACACATCAGGGACAACTCTATCTAGTAGATCTGACTCCATCCAGACACAGCAGGGACAACTCTATCTAGTAGATGTGACTCCATCCAGACACAGCAGGGACAACTCTATCTAGTAGATCTGACTCCATCCAGACACATCAGGGACAACTCTATCTAGTAGATCTGACTCCATCCAGACACAGCAGGGACAACTCTATCTAGTAGATCTGACTCCATCCAGACACAGCAGGGACAACTCTATATAGTAGATGTGACTCCATCCAGACACACACATCAGGGACAACTCTATCTAGTAGATCTGACTCCATCCAGACACAGCAGAGACAACTCTATCCAGTAGATCTGACTCCATCCAGACACAGCAGGGACAACGCTATATAGTAGATGTGACTCCATCCAGACACACACACATCAGGGACAACTATCTAGTAGATCTGACTCCATCCAGACACAGCAGGGATAACTCTATCTAGTAGATCTGACTCCATCCAGACACATCAGGGACAACTCTATCTAGTAGATGTGACTCCATCCAGACACAGCAGGGACAACTCTATCTAGTAGATCTGACTCCATCCAGACACATCAGGGACAACTCTATCTAGTAGATGTGACTCCATCCAGACACATCAGGGACAACTCTATCTAGTAGATCTGACTCCATCCAGACACAGCAGGGACAACTCTATCTAGTAGATCTGACTCCATCCAGACACAGCAGGGACAACTCTATCTAGTAGATCTGACTCCATCCAGACACATCAGGGACAACTCTATCTAGTAGATCTGACTCCATCCAGACACATCAGGGACAACTCTATCTAGTAGATCTGACTCCATCCAGACACAGCAGGGACAACTCTATCTAGTAGATCTGACTCCATCCAGACACAGCAGGGACAACTCTATCTAGTAGATCTGACTCCATCCAGACACAGCAGGGACAACTCTATCTAGTAGATCTGACTCCATCCAGACACAGCAGGGACAACTCTATATAGTAGATGTGACTCCATCCAGACACACACACATCAGGGACAACTCTATCTAGTAGATCTGACTCCATCCAGACACAGCAGGGACAACTCTATCCAGTAGATCTGACTCCATCCAGACACAGCAGGGACAACTCTATCTAGTAGATCTGACTCCATCCAGACACAGCAGGGACAACTCTATCTAGTAGATCTGACTCCATCCAGACACATCAGGGACAACTCTATCTAGTAGATGTGACTCCATCCAGACACAGCAGGGACAACTCTATCTAGTAGATCTGACTCCATCCAGACACATCAGGGACAACTCTATCTAGTAGATGTGACTCCATCCAGACACAGCAGGGACAACTCTATCTAGTAGATCTGACTCCATCCAGACACAGCAGGGACAACTCTATCTAGTAGATCTGACTCCATCCAGACACAGCAGGGACAACTCTATCTAGTAGATCTGACTCCATCCAGACACATCAGGGACAACTCTATCTAGTAGATCTGACTCCATCCAGACACAGCAGGGACAACTCTATCTAGTAGATCTGACTCCATCCAGACACAGCAGGGACAACTCTATATAGTAGATGTGACTCCATCCAGACACACACACATCAGGGACAACTCTATCTAGTAGATCTGACTCCATCCAGACACAGCAGAGACAACTCTATCCAGTAGATCTGACTCCATCCAGACACAGCAGGGACAACGCTATATAGTAGATGTGACTCCATCCAGACACACACACATCAGGGACAACTCTATCTAGTAGATCTGACTCCATCCAGACACAGCAGGGACAACTCTATCTAGTAGATCTGACTCCATCCAGACACATCAGGGACAACTCTATCTAGTAGATGTGACTCCATCCAGACACAGCAGGGACAACTCTATCTAGTAGATCTGACTCCATCCAGACACATCAGGGACAACTCTATCTAGTAGATCTGACTCCATCCAGACACAGCAGGGACAACTCTATCTAGTAGATGTGACTCCATCCAGACACAGCAGGGACAACTCTATCTAGTAGATCTGACTCCATCCAGACACATCAGGGACAACTCTATCTAGTAGATGTGACTCCATCCAGACACAGCAGGGACAACTCTATCTAGTAGATCTGACTCCATCCAGACACATCAGGGACAACTCTATCTAGTAGATGTGACTCCATCCAGACACATCAGGGACAACTCTATCTAGTAGATGTGACTCCATCCAGACACAGCAGGGACAACTCTATCTAGTAGATCTGACTCCATCCAGACACATCAGGGACAACTCTATCTAGTAGATCTGACTCCATCCAGACACAGCAGGGACAACTCTATCTAGTAGATGTGACTCCATCCAGACACAGCAGGGACAACTCTATCTAGTAGATCTGACTCCATCCAGACACACACACATCAGGGACAACTCTATCTAGTAGATCTGACTCCATCCAGACACAGCAGAGACAACTCTATCCAGTAGATCTGACTCCATCCAGACACAGCAGGGACAACGCTATATAGTAGATGTGACTCCATCCAGACACACACATCAGGGACAACTCTATCTAGTAGATCTGACTCCATCCAGACACAGCAGGGACAACTCTATCTAGTAGATCTGACTCCATCCAGACACATCAGGACAACTCTATCTAGTAGATGTGACTCCATCCAGACACAGCAGGGACAACTCTATCTAGTAGATCTGACTCCATCCAGACACATCAGGGACAACTCTATCTAGTAGATCTGACTCCATCCAGACACAGCAGGGACAACTCTATCTAGTAGATGTGACTCCATCCAGACACAGCAGGGACAACTCTATCTAGTAGATCTGACTCCATCCAGACACATCAGGGACAACTCTATCTAGTAGATGTGACTCCATCCAGACACAGCAGGGACAACTCTATCTAGTAGATCTGACTCCATCCAGACACATCAGGGACAACTCTATCTAGTAGATGTGACTCCATCCAGACACATCAGGGACAACTCTATCTAGTAGATGTGACTCCATCCAGACACAGCAGGGACAACTCTATCTAGTAGATCTGACTCCATCCAGACACATCAGGGACAACTCTATCTAGTAGATCTGACTCCATCCAGACACAGCAGGGACAACTCTATCTAGTAGATGTGACTCCATCCAGACACAGCAGGGACAACTCTATCTAGTAGATCTGACTCCATCCAGACACATCAGGGACAACTCTATCTAGTAGATCTGACTCCATCCAGACACATCAGGGACAACTCTATCTAGTAGATCTGACTCCATCCAGACACAGCAGGGACAACTCTATATAGTAGATGTGACTCCATCCAGACACACACACATCAGGGACAACTCTATCTAGTAGATCTGACTCCATCCAGACACAGCAGGGACAACTCTATCTAGTAGATCTGACTCCATCCAGACACAGCAGGGACAACTCTATATAGTAGATCGGACTCCATCCAGACACAGCAGGGACAACTCTATATAGTAGATCGGACTCCATCCAGACACAGCAGGGACAACTCTATCTAGTAGATCTGACTCCATCCAGACACATCAGGGACAACTCTATCTAGTAGATGTGACTCCATCCAGACACAGCAGGGACAACTCTATCTAGTAGATCTGACTCCATCCAGACACAGCAGAGACAACTCTATCCAGTAGATCTGACTCCATCCAGACACAGCAGGGACAACTCTATATAGTAGATGTGACTCCATCCAGACACACACACATCAGGGACAACTCTATCTAGTAGATCTGACTCCATCCAGACACATCAGGGACAACTCTATCTAGTAGATGTGACTCCATCCAGACACATCAGGGACAACTCTATCTAGTAGATCTGACTCCATCCAGACACAGCAGGGACAACTCTATCTAGTAGATGTGACTCCATCCAGACACAGCAGGGACAACTCTATCTAGTAGATCTGACTCCATCCAGACACATCAGGGACAACTCTATCTAGTAGATCTGACTCCATCCAGACACATCAGGGACAACGCTATATAGTAGATGTGACTCCATCCAGACACACACACATCAGGGACAACTCTATCTAGTAGATCTGACTCCATCCAGACACAGCAGGGACAACTCTATCTAGTAGATCTGACTCCATCCAGACACATCAGGGACAACTCTATCTAGTAGATGTGACTCCATCCAGACACAGCAGGGACAACTCTATCTAGTAGATCTGACTCCATCCAGACACATCAGGGACAACTCTATCTAGTAGATGTGACTCCATCCAGACACATCAGGGACAACTCTATCTAGTAGATGTGACTCCATCCAGACACAGCAGGGACAACTCTATCTAGTAGATCTGACTCCATCCAGACACATCAGGGACAACTCTATCTAGTAGATCTGACTCCATCCAGACACAGCAGGGACAACTCTATCTAGTAGATGTGACTCCATCCAGACACAGCAGGGACAACTCTATCTAGTAGATCTGACTCCATCCAGACACATCAGGGACAACTCTATCTAGTAGATGTGACTCCATCCAGACACAGCAGGGACAACTCTATCTAGTAGATCTGACTCCATCCAGACACATCAGGGACAACTCTATCTAGTAGATCTGACTCCATCCAGACACATCAGGGACAACTCTATCTAGTAGATCTGACTCCATCCAGACACAGCAGGGACAACTCTATATAGTAGATGTGACTCCATCCAGACACACACACATCAGGGACAACTCTATCTAGTAGATCTGACTCCATCCAGACACAGCAGGGACAACTCTATCTAGTAGATCTGACTCCATCCAGACACAGCAGGGACAACTCTATATAGTAGATCGGACTCCATCCAGACACAGCAGGGACAACTCTATATAGTAGATCGGACTCCATCCAGACACAGCAGGGACAACTCTATCTAGTAGATCTGACTCCATCCAGACACATCAGGGACAACTCTATCTAGTAGATGTGACTCCATCCAGACACAGCAGGGACAACTCTATCTAGTAGATCTGACTCCATCCAGACACAGCAGAGACAACTCTATCCAGTAGATCTGACTCCATCCAGACACAGCAGGGACAACTCTATATAGTAGATGTGACTCCATCCAGACACACACACACACATCAGGGACAACTCTATCTAGTAGATCTGACTCCATCCAGACACATCAGGGACAACTCTATCTAGTAGATGTGACTCCATCCAGACACATCAGGGACAACTCTATCTAGTAGATCTGACTCCATCCAGACACAGCAGGGACAACTCTATCTAGTAGATGTGACTCCATCCAGACACAGCAGGGACAACTCTATCTAGTAGATCTGACTCCATCCAGACACATCAGGGACAACTCTATCTAGTAGATCTGACTCCATCCAGACACATCAGGGACAACGCTATATAGTAGATGTGACTCCATCCAGACACACACACATCAGGGACAACTCTATCTAGTAGATCTGACTCCATCCAGACACAGCAGGGACAACTCTATCTAGTAGATCTGACTCCATCCAGACACATCAGGGACAACTCTATCTAGTAGATGTGACTCCATCCAGACACAGCAGGGACAACTCTATCTAGTAGATCTGACTCCATCCAGACACATCAGGGACAACTCTATCTAGTAGATGTGACTCCATCCAGACACATCAGGGACAACTCTATCTAGTAGATGTGACTCCATCCAGACACAGCAGGGACAACTCTATCTAGTAGATCTGACTCCATCCAGACACATCAGGGACAACTCTATCTAGTAGATCTGACTCCATCCAGACACAGCAGGGACAACTCTATCTAGTAGATGTGACTCCATCCAGACACAGCAGGGACAACTCTATCTAGTAGATCTGACTCCATCCAGACACATCAGGGACAACTCTATCTAGTAGATGTGACTCCATCCAGACACAGCAGGGACAACTCTATCTAGTAGATCTGACTCCATCCAGACACATCAGGGACAACTCTATCTAGTAGATGTGACTCCATCCAGACACATCAGGGACAACTCTATCTAGTAGATGTGACTCCATCCAGACACAGCAGGGACAACTCTATCTAGTAGATCTGACTCCATCCAGACACATCAGGGACAACTCTATCTAGTAGATCTGACTCCATCCAGACACAGCAGGGACAACTCTATCTAGTAGATGTGACTCCATCCAGACACAGCAGGGACAACTCTATCTAGTAGATCTGACTCCATCCAGACACATCAGGGACAACTCTATCTAGTAGATCTGACTCCATCCAGACACATCAGGGACAACTCTATCTAGTAGATCTGACTCCATCCAGACACAGCAGGGACAACTCTATATAGTAGATGTGACTCCATCCAGACACACACACATCAGGGACAACTCTATCTAGTAGATCTGACTCCATCCAGACACAGCAGGGACAACTCTATCTAGTAGATCTGACTCCATCCAGACACAGCAGGGACAACTCTATATAGTAGATCGGACTCCATCCAGACACAGCAGGGACAACTCTATATAATAGATCGGACTCCATCCAGACACAGCAGGGACAACTCTATCTAGTAGATCTGACTCCATCCAGACACATCAGGGACAACTCTATCTAGTAGATGTGACTCCATCCAGACACAGCAGGGACAACTCTATCTAGTAGATCTGACTCCATCCAGACACAGCAGAGACAACTCTATCCAGTAGATCTGACTCCATCCAGACACAGCAGGGACAACTCTATATAGTAGATGTGACTCCATCCAGACACACACACATCAGGGACAACTCTATCTAGTAGATCTGACTCCATCCAGACACATCAGGGACAACTCTATCTAGTAGATGTGACTCCATCCAGACACATCAGGGACAACTCTATCTAGTAGATCTGACTCCATCCAGACACAGCAGGGACAACTCTATCTAGTAGATGTGACTCCATCCAGACACAGCAGGGACAACTCTATCTAGTAGATCTGACTCCATCCAGACACATCAGGGACAACTCTATCTAGTAGATCTGACTCCATCCAGACACATCAGGGACAACTCTATCTAGTAGATCTGACTCCATCCAGACACAGCAGGGACAACTCTATATAGTAGATGTGACTCCATCCAGACACACACACATCAGGGACAACTCTATCTAGTAGATCTGACTCCATCCAGACACAGCAGGGACAACTCTATCTAGTAGATCTGACTCCATCCAGACACAGCAGGGACAACTCTATATAGTAGATCGGACTCCATCCAGACACAGCAGGGACAACTCTATATAGTAGATCGGACTCCATCCAGACACAGCAGGGACAACTCTATCTAGTAGATCTGACTCCATCCAGACACAACTCTATCTAGTAGATGTGACTCCATCCAGACACAGCAGGGACAACTCTATCTAGTAGATCTGACTCCATCCAGACACAGCAGGGACAACTCTATATAGTAGATGTGACTCCATCCAGACACACACACATCAGGGACAACTCTATCTAGTAGATCTGACTCCATCCAGACACAGCAGAGACAACTCTATCCAGTAGATCTGACTCCATCCAGACACAGCAGGGACAACTCTATCTAGTAGATCTGACTCCATCCAGACACATCAGGGACAACTCTATCTAGTAGATGTGACTCCATCCAGACACAGCAGGGACAACTCTATCTAGTAGATCTGACTCCATCCAGACACATCAGGGACAACTCTATCTAGTAGATGTGACTCCATCCAGACACATCAGGGACAACTCTATCTAGTAGATCTGACTCCATCCAGACACAGCAGGGACAACTCTATCTAGTAGATGTGACTCCATCCAGACACAGCAGGGACAACTCTATCTAGTAGATCTGACTCCATCCAGACACATCAGGGACAACTCTATGTAGTAGATCTGACTCCATCCAGACACAGCAGGGACAACTCTATCTAGTAGATCTGACTCCATCCAGACACAGCAGGGACAACTCTATATAGTAGATCGGACTCCATCCAGACACAGCAGGGACAACTCTATATAGTAGATCGGACTCCATCCAGACACAGCAGGGACAACTCTATCTAGTAGATCTGACTCCATCCAGACACATCAGGGACAACTCTATATAGTAGATAGGACTCCATCCAGACACAGCAGGGACAACTCTATCTAGTAGATCTGACTCCATCCAGACACATCAGGGACAACTCTATCTAGTAGATGTGACTCCATCCAGACACAGCAGGGACAACTCTATCTAGTAGATCTGACTCCATCCAGACACAGCAGAGACAACTCTATCCAGTAGATCTGACTCCATCCAGACACAGCAGGGACAACTCTATATAGTAGATGTGACTCCATCCAGACACACACACATCAGGGACAACTCTATCTAGTAGATCTGACTCCATCCAGACACATCAGGGACAACTCTATCTAGTAGATGTGACTCCATCCAGACACATCAGGGACAACTCTATCTAGTAGATCTGACTCCATCCAGACACAGCAGGGACAACTCTATCTAGTAGATGTGACTCCATCCAGACACAGCAGGGACAACTCTATCTAGTAGATCTGACTCCATCCAGACACATCAGGGACAACTCTATCTAGTAGATCTGACTCCATCCAGACACATCAGGGACAACTCTATCTAGTAGATCTGACTCCATCCAGACACAGCAGGGACAACTCTATATAGTAGATGTGACTCCATCCAGACACACACACATCAGGGACAACTCTATCTAGTAGATCTGACTCCATCCAGACACAGCAGGGACAACTCTATCTAGTAGATCTGACTCCATCCAGACACAGCAGGGACAACTCTATATAGTAGATCGGACTCCATCCAGACACAGCAGGGACAACTCTATATAGTAGATCGGACTCCATCCAGACACAGCAGGGACAACTCTATCTAGTAGATCTGACTCCATCCAGACACATCAGGGACAACTCTATCTAGTAGATGTGACTCCATCCAGACACAGCAGGGACAACTCTATCTAGTAGATCTGACTCCATCCAGACACAGCAGGGACAACTCTATATAGTAGATGTGACTCCATCCAGACACACACACATCAGGGACAACTCTATCTAGTAGATCTGACTCCATCCAGACACAGCAGAGACAACTCTATCCAGTAGATCTGACTCCATCCAGACACAGCAGGGACAACTCTATCTAGTAGATCTGACTCCATCCAGACACATCAGGGACAACTCTATCTAGTAGATGTGACTCCATCCAGACACAGCAGGGACAACTCTATCTAGTAGATCTGACTCCATCCAGACACATCAGGGACAACTCTATCTAGTAGATGTGACTCCATCCAGACACATCAGGGACAACTCTATCTAGTAGATCTGACTCCATCCAGACACAGCAGGGACAACTCTATCTAGTAGATGTGACTCCATCCAGACACAGCAGGGACAACTCTATCTAGTAGATCTGACTCCATCCAGACACATCAGGGACAACTCTATCTAGTAGATCTGACTCCATCCAGACACAGCAGGGACAACTCTATCTAGTAGATCTGACTCCATCCAGACACAGCAGGGACAACTCTATATAGTAGATCGGACTCCATCCAGACACAGCAGGGACAACTCTATATAGTAGATCGGACTCCATCCAGACACAGCAGGGACAACTCTATCTAGTAGATCTGACTCCATCCAGACACATCAGGGACAACTCTATCTAGTAGATGTGACTCCATCCAGACACAGCAGGGACAACTCTATCTAGTAGATCTGACTCCATCCAGACACAGCAGGGACAACTCTATATAGTAGATGTGACTCCATCCAGACACACACACATCAGGGACAACTCTATCTAGTAGATCTGACTCCATCCAGACACAGCAGAGACAACTCTATCCAGTAGATCTGACTCCATCCAGACACAGCAGGGACAACGCTATATAGTAGATGTGACTCCATCCAGACACACACACATCAGGGACAACTCTATCTAGTAGATCTGACTCCATCCAGACACATCAGGGACAACTCTATCTAGTAGATCTGACTCCATCCAGACACATCAGGGACAACTCTATCTAGTAGATCTGACTCCATCCAGACACAGCAGGGACAACTCTATATAGTAGATGTGACTCCATCCAGACACAGCAGGGACAACTCTATCTAGTAGATCTGACTCCATCCAGACACATCAGGGACAACTCTATCTAGTAGATCTGACTCCATCCAGACACATCAGGGACAACTCTATCTAGTAGATCTGACTCCATCCAGACACAGCAGGGACAACTCTATATAGTAGATGTGACTCCATCCAGACACACACATCAGGGACAACTCTATCTAGTAGATCTGACTCCATCCAGACACAGCAGGGACAACTCTATCTAGTAGATCTGACTCCATCCAGACACAGCAGGGACAACTCTATATAGTAGATCGGACTCCATCCAGACACAGCAGGGACAACTCTATATAGTAGATCGGACTCCATCCAGACACAGCAGGGACAACTCTATCTAGTAGATCTGACTCCATCCAGACACATCAGGGACAACTCTATCTAGTAGATGTGACTCCATCCAGACACAGCAGGGACAACTCTATCTAGTAGATCTGACTCCATCCAGACACAGCAGGGACAACTCTATATAGTAGATGTGACTCCATCCAGACACACACACATCAGGGACAACTCTATCTAGTAGATCTGACTCCATCCAGACACAGCAGAGACAACTCTATCCAGTAGATCTGACTCCATCCAGACACAGCAGGGACAACTCTATCTAGTAGATCTGACTCCATCCAGACACATCAGGGACAACTCTATCTAGTAGATGTGACTCCATCCAGACACAGCAGGGACAACTCTATCTAGTAGATCTGACTCCATCCAGACACATCAGGGACAACTCTATCTAGTAGATGTGACTCCATCCAGACACATCAGGGACAACTCTATCTAGTAGATCTGACTCCATCCAGACACAGCAGGGACAACTCTATCTAGTAGATGTGACTCCATCCAGACACAGCAGGGACAACTCTATCTAGTAGATCTGACTCCATCCAGACACATCAGGGACAACTCTATCTAGTAGATCTGACTCCATCCAGACACATCAGGGACAACTCTATCTAGTAGATCTGACTCCATCCAGACACAGCAGGGACAACTCTATATAGTAGATGTGACTCCATCCAGACACACACACATCAGGGACAACTCTATCTAGTAGATCTGACTCCATCCAGACACAGCAGGGACAACTCTATCTAGTAGATCTGACTCCATCCAGACACAGCAGGGACAACTCTATATAGTAGATCGGACTCCATCCAGACACAGCAGGGACAACTCTATATAGTAGATCGGACTCCATCCAGACACAGCAGGGACAACTCTATCTAGTAGATCTGACTCCATCCAGACACATCAGGGACAACTCTATCTAGTAGATGTGACTCCATCCAGACACAGCAGGGACAACTCTATATAGTAGATCTGACTCCATCCAGACACAGACACATCAGGGAAAACTCAAGGTTATTTTTACTGCTGAATTTAATTAAAGCAGTTGGCAAGGGCAGGCAGGAGGTGAGCACTGTTGCCAGGACTGCATTTAATTTCCCCATTTATTACCTACCTTTTACTCTCTCTACCCACTATGTCTATCTCCCTATATCTCTCTCCCATCTTTCCCTATATCTCTCTCCCTATCTCTCTATATCTCTCTGTCCCTATCTTTCCCTATCTCTCTCTCCCTATATTTCCCTATCTCTCTCTCCCTATATTTCCCTATCTCTCTCTCCCTATCTCTCTCTCGCTGTCTTTCCCTATCTCTCTCTCCCTATATTTCCCTATCTCTCTCTCCCTATCTCTCTCTCGCTGTCTTTCCCTATCTCTCTCTCCCTATATTTCCCTATCTCTCTCCCTATCTATCCCTATCTTTCCTTATCTCTCTCTCCCTATCTTTCCCTATATCTCTCTCCCTATCTTTCCCTATATCTCTTTCCCTATCTTTCCCTATATCTCTCTCCCTATCTCTCTATATCTCTCTCTCCCTATCTTTCCCTATTTTTCCTTATATCTCTCTCCCTATCTCTCCCTATCTCTCTATATCTCTCTCTCCCTATCTTTCCCTATTTTTCCCTATCTCTCTCTCCCTATCTTTCCTTATATCTCTCCCTTTATTCCTCCTTCCTTACCCTCCATCTGGCAGCGCGGCTTCTCGAGGGCCTCTGCAGTGACCTTGTCCTCGGTTCCCCAGGCCTCCTCGTCCTCCGGTAGCTCCAGCTCCTCCTCCTCCTCCCCGTTGGGCAGAGCGTCCGGGCTGGGTCTGTCGGACAGACAGCTCTCTGAGGAACACTCATCACCTGGAATAATATCATATACTCTCATCTTCTACACCTATATATTGTGTTATATATATAGAGCTTGTGAAAACACATTTCTGTGCAATCAATCATTCAGTGAAACGTATTTCAGAAATTAGGTACAGTTACAAGAATGACACTTGTTATAGCCTGGGTTGTCCTGCACACAACGAGCCGCGTTCTCAAATTGTGAAGAAGATTAGGCAAGGAACACACACACACAGCTGAATGCACTCATGACTCTGTTCTATGTGCATCCACATTTGTGTTTGCCTGAAGTGGTTTTTAGAAAGGCTAAACACTCTGAGGTTGTATTTTATAACTTAGCTAGCCATATTGGTAATAGAATAATCTTTCAAATGATGCCCACCTGACCCAGATTGTGATTTACGCTGAGTGTACAAAACATTAACAACACTTTACTAATATTAAGTTGAACGTTCCCTTTCTCCCTCAGAACAGCCTCAATTCATCAGGACGTGGACTCTACAAGGTGTCAGAACAGCCTCAATTCATCAGGACATGGACTCTACAAGGTGTCAGAACAGTCTCAATTCATCAGGACATGGACTCTACAAGGTGTCAGAACAGCCTCAATTCATCAGGACATGGACTCTACAAGGTGTCAGAACAGCCTCAATTCATCAGGACATGGACTCTACAAGGTGTCAGAACAGCCTCAATTCATGAGGACGTGGACTCTACAAGGTGTCAGAACAGCCTCAATTCATCAGGACATGGACTCTACAAGGTGTCAGAACAGCCTCAATTCATGAGGACGTGGACTCTACAAGGTGTCAGAACAGCCTCAATTCATGAGGACGTGGACTCTACAAGGTGTCAGAACAGCCTCAATTCATCAGGACGTGGACCCTACAAGGTGTCAGAACAGTCTCAATTCATCAGGATGTGGACTCTACAAGGTGTCAGAACAGCCTCAATTCATCAGGACATGGACTCTACAAGGTGTCAGAACAGCCTCAATTCATCAGGACATGGACTCTACAAGGTGTCAGAACAGCCTCAATTCATCAGGACATGGACTCTACAAGGTGTCAGAACAGCCTCAATTCATCAGGACATGGACTCTACAAGGTGTCAGAACAGCCTCAATTCATCAGGACATGGACTCTACAAGGTGTCAGAACAGCCTCAATTCATCAGGACGTGGACTCTACAAGGTGTCAGAACAGCCTCAATTCATCAGGACATGGACTCTACAAGGTGTCAGAACAGCCTCAATTCATCAGGACATGGACTCTACAAGGTGTCAGAACAGCCTCAATTCATCAGGACATGGACTCTACAAGGTGTCAGAACAGCCTCAATTCATGAGGACGTGGACTCTACAAGGTGTCAGAACAGCCTCAATTCATCAGGACATGGACTCTACAAGGTGTCAGAACAGCCTCAATTCATCAGGACATGGACTCTACAAGGTGTCAGAACAGCCTCAATTCATCAGGACATGGACTCTACAAGGTGTCAGAACAGTCTCAATTCATCAGGACATGGACTCTACAAGGTGTCAGAACAGCCTCAATTCATCAGGACATGGACTCTACAAGGTGTCAGAACAGCCTCAATTCATGAGGACATGGACTCTACAAGGTGTCAGAACAGCCTCAATTCATCAGGACATGGACTCTACAAGGTGTCAGAACAGTCTCAATTCATCAGGACATGGACTCTACAAGGTGTCAGAACAGTCTCAATTCATGAGGACATGGACTCTACAAGGTGTCAGAACAGCCTCAATTCATCAGGACATGGACTCTACAAGGTGTCAGAACAGCCTCAATTCATCAGGACATGGACTCTACATGGTGTCAGAACAGTCTCAATTCATGAGGACATGGACTCTACAAGGTGTCAGAACAGCCTCAATTCATCAGGACGTGGACTCTACAAGGTGTCAGAACAGTCTCAATTCATCAGGACATGGACTCTACAAGGTGTCAGAACAGCCTCAATTCATGAGGACGTGGACTCTACAAGGTGTCAGAACAGCCTCAATTCATCAGGACATGGACTCTACAAGGTGTCAGAACAGTCTCAATTCATCAGGACGTGGACTCTACAAGGTGTCAGAACAGTCTCAATTCATCAGGACATGGACTCTACAAGGTGTCAGAACAGTCTCAATTCATCAGGACATGGACTCTACAAGGTGTCAGAACAGCCTCAATTCATCAGGACATGGACTCTACAAGGTGTCAGAACAGTCTCAATTCATGAGGACATGGACTCTACAAGGTGTCAGAACAGCCTCAATTCATCAGGACATGGACTCTACAAGGTGTCAGAACAGCCTCAATTCATCAGGACATGGACTCTACATGGTGTCAGAACAGTCTCAATTCATGAGGACATGGACTCTACAAGGTGTCAGAACAGCCTCAATTCATCAGGACGTGGACTCTACAAGGTGTCAGAACAGTCTCAATTCATCAGGACATGGACTCTACAAGGTGTCAGAACAGCCTCAATTCATGAGGACGTGGACTCTACAAGGTGTCAGAACAGCCTCAATTCATCAGGACATGGACTCTACAAGGTGTCAGAACAGTCTCAATTCATCAGGACGTGGACTCTACAAGGTGTCAGAACAGTCTCAATTCATCAGGACATGGACTCTACAAGGTGTCAGAACAGTCTCAATTCATCAGGACATGGACTCTACAAGGTGTCAGAACAGCCTCAATTCATCAGGACATGGACTCTACAAGGTGTCAGAACAGTCTCAATTCATCAGGACATGGACTCTACAAGGTATCAGAACAGCCTCAATTCATCAGGACATGGACTCTACAAGGTGTCAGAACAGTCTCAATTCATCAGGACATGGACTCTACAAGGTGTCAGAACAGCCTCAATTCATCAGGACATGGACTCTACAAGGTGTCAGAACAGTCTCAATTCATCAGGACATGGACTCTACAAGGTGTCAGAACAGCCTCAATTCATGAGGACGTGGACTCTACAAGGTGTCAGAACAGCCTCAATTCATCAGGACATGGACTCTACAAGGTGTCAGAACAGCCTCAATTCATCAGGACATGGACTCTACAAGGTGTCAGAACAGCCTCAATTAATCAGGACATGGACTCTACAAGGTGTCAGAACAGCCTCAATTCATCAGGACATGGACTCTACAAGGTATCAGAACAACCTCAATTCATCAGGACGTGGACTCTACAAGGTGTCAGAACAGTCTCAATTCATCAGGACATGGACTCTACAAGGTGTCAGAACAGCCTCAATTCATCAGGACATGGACTCTACAAGGTGTCAGAACAGCCTCAATTCATCAGGACGTGGACTCTACAAGGTGTCAGAACAGCCTCAATTCATCAGGACGTGGACTCTACAAGGTGTCAGATCAGCCTCAATTCATCAGGACGTGGACTCTACAAGGTGTCAGAACAGCCTCAATTCATCAGGACGTGGACTCTACAAGGTGTCAGAACAGCCTCAATTCATCAGGACATGGACTCTACAAGGTGTCAGAACAGCCTCAATTCATCAGGACATGGACTCCACAAGGTGTCAGAACAGCCTCAATTCATCAGGACATGGACTCTACAAGGTGTCAGAACAGCCTCAATTCATCAGGACATGGACTCTACAAGGTGTCAGAACAGCCTCAATTCATCAGGACATGGACTCTACAAGGTGTCAGAACAGCCTCAATTCATGAGGACATGGACTCCACAAGGTGTCAGAACAGTCTCAATTCATCAGGACATGGACTCTACAAGGTGTCAGAACAGTCTCAATTCATCAGGACGTGGACTCTACAAGGTGTCAGAACAGCCTCAATTCATCAGGACGTGGACTCTACAAGGTGTCAGAACAGCCTCAATTCATCAGGACGTGGACTCTACAAGGTGTCAGAACAGCCTCAATTCATCAGGACATGGACTCTACAAGGTGTCAGAACAGCCTCAATTCATCAGGACATGGACTCTACAAGGTGTCAGAACAGCCTCAATTCATCAGGACATGGACTCTACAAGGTGTCAGAACAGCCTCAATTCATCAGGACATGGACTCTACAAGGTGTCAGAACAGCCTCAATTCATCAGGACATGGACTCTACAAGGTGTCAGAACAGCCTCAATTCATCAGGACGTGGACTCTACAAGGTGTCAGAACAGCCTCAATTCATCAGGACATGGACTCTACAAGGTGTCAGAACAGCCTCAATTCATCAGGACATGGACTCTACAAGGTGTCAGAACAGCCTCAATTCATCAGGACATGGACTCTACAAGGTGTCAGAACAGCCTCAATTCATCAGGACATGGACTCTACAAGGTGTCAGAACAGCCTCAATTCATCAGGACATGGACTCCACAAGGTGTCAGAACAGCCTCAATTCATCAGGACATGGACTCTACAAGGTGTCAGAACAGTCTCAATTAATCAGGACGTGGACTCTACAAGGTGTCAGAACAGCCTCAATTCATCAGGACGTGGACTCTACAAGGTGTCAGAACAGTCTCAATTCATCAGGACATGGACTCTACAAGGTGTCAGAACAGCCTCAATTCATCAGGACATGGACTCTACAAGGTGTCAGAACAGCCTCAATTCATCAGGACGTGGACTCTACAAGGTGTCAGAACAGCCTCAATTCATCAGGACGTGGACTCTACAAGGTGTCAGATCAGCCTCAATTCATCAGGACGTGGACTCTACAAGGTGTCAGAACAGCCTCAATTCATCAGGACGTGGACTCTACAAGGTGTCAGAACAGCCTCAATTCATCAGGACATGGACTCTACAAGGTGTCAGAACAGCCTCAATTCATCAGGACATGGACTCCACAAGGTGTCAGAACAGCCTCAATTCATCAGGACATGGACTCTACAAGGTGTCAGAACAGCCTCAATTCATCAGGACATGGACTCTACAAGGTGTCAGAACAGCCTCAATTCATCAGGACATGGACTCTACAAGGTGTCAGAACAGCCTCAATTCATGAGGACATGGACTCCACAAGGTGTCAGAACAGTCTCAATTCATCAGGACATGGACTCTACAAGGTGTCAGAACAGTCTCAATTCATCAGGACGTGGACTCTACAAGGTGTCAGAACAGCCTCAATTCATCAGGACGTGGACTCTACAAGGTGTCAGAACAGCCTCAATTCATCAGGACGTGGACTCTACAAGGTGTCAGAACAGCCTCAATTCATCAGGACATGGACTCTACAAGGTGTCAGAACAGCCTCAATTCATCAGGACATGGACTCTACAAGGTGTCAGAACAGCCTCAATTCATCAGGACATGGACTCTACAAGGTGTCAGAACAGCCTCAATTCATCAGGACATGGACTCTACAAGGTGTCAGAACAGCCTCAATTCATCAGGACATGGACTCTACAAGGTGTCAGAACAGCCTCAATTCATCAGGACGTGGACTCTACAAGGTGTCAGAACAGCCTCAATTCATCAGGACATGGACTCTACAAGGTGTCAGAACAGCCTCAATTCATCAGGACATGGACTCTACAAGGTGTCAGAACAGCCTCAATTCATCAGGACATGGACTCTACAAGGTGTCAGAACAGCCTCAATTCATCAGGACATGGACTCTACAAGGTGTCAGAACAGCCTCAATTCATCAGGACATGGACTCCACAAGGTGTCAGAACAGCCTCAATTCATCAGGACATGGACTCTACAAGGTGTCAGAACAGTCTCAATTCATCAGGACGTGGACTCTACAAGGTGTCAGAACAGCCTCAATTCATCAGGACGTGGACTCTACAAGGTGTCAGAACAGCCTCAATTCATCAGGACATGGACTCTACAAGGTGTCAGAACAGCCTCAATTCATCAGGACATGGACTCTACAAGGTGTCAGAACAGCCTCAATTCATCAGGACATGGACTCTACAAGGTGTCAGAACAGCCTCAATTCATCAGGACATGGACTCTACAAGGTGTCAGAACAGTCTCAATTCATCAGGACATGGACTCTACAAGGTGTCAGAACAGTCTCAATTCATCAGGACATGGACTCTACAAGGTGTCAGAACAGTCTCAATTCATCAGGACATGGACTCTACAAGGTGTCAGAACAGTCTCAATTCATCAGGACATGGACTCTACAAGGTGTCAGAACAGCCTCAATTCATCAGGACATGGACTCTACAAGGTGTCAGAACAGTCTCAATTCATCAGGACATGGACTCTACAAGGTGTCAGAACAGTCTCAATTCATCAGGACATGGACTCTACAAGGTGTCAGAACAGCCTCAATTCATCAGGACATGGACTCTACAAGGTGTCAGAACAGTCTCAATTCATCAGGACATGGACTCTACAAGGTGTCAGAACAGCCTCAATTCATCAGGACGTGGACTCTACAAAGTGTCAGAACAGCCTCAATTCATCAGGACATGGACTCTACAAGGTGTCAGAACAGCCTCAATTCATCAGGACATGGACTCTACAAGGTGTCAGAACAGTCTCAATTCATCAGGACGTGGACTCTACAAGGTGTCAGAACAGCCTCAATTCATCAGGACATGGACTCTACAAGGTGTCAGAACAGCCTCAATTCATCAGGACATGGACTCTACAAGGTGTCAGAACAGCCTCAATTCATCAGGACATGGACTCTACAAGGTATCAGAACAACCTCAATTCATCAGGACATGGACTCTACAAGGTGTCAGAACAGTCTCAATTCATCAGGACATGGACTCTACAAGGTATCAGAACAGCCTCAATTCATCAGGACATGGACTCTACAAGGTATCAGAACAGCCTCAATTCATCAGGACGTGGACTCTACAAGGTGTCAGAACAGCCTCAATTCATCAGGACATGGACTCTACAAGGTGTCAGAACAGCCTCAATTCATCAGGACATGGACTCTACAAGGTGTCAGAACAGCCTCAATTCATCAGGACATGGACTCTACAAGGTGTCAGAACAGCCTCAATTCATCAGGACGTGGACTCTACAAGGTGTCAGAACAGCCTCAATTCATCAGGACGTGGACTCTACAAGGTGTCAGAACAGCCTCAATTCATCAGGACATGGACTCTACAAGGTGTCAGAACAGCCTCAATTCATCAGGACGTGGACTCTACAAGGTGTCAGAACAGCCTCAATTCATCAGGACGTGGACTCTACAAGGTGTCAGAACAGCCTCAATTCATCAGGACGTGGACTCTACAAGGTGTCAGAACAGCCTCAATTCATCAGGACATGGACTCTACAAGGTGTCAGAACAGCCTCAATTCATCAGGACATGGACTCACAAGGTGTCAGAACAGCCTCAATTCATCAGGACATGGACTCTACAAGGTGTCAGAACAGCCTCAATTCATCAGGACATGGACTCTACAAGGTGTCAGAACAGCCTCAATTCATCAGGACATGGACTCTACAAGGTGTCAGAACAGCCTCAATTCATGAGGACATGGACTCCACAAGGTGTCAGAACAGTCTCAATTCATCAGGACATGGACTCTACAAGGTGTCAGAACAGTCTCAATTCATCAGGACGTGGACTCTACAAGGTGTCAGAACAGCCTCAATTCATCAGGACGTGGACTCTACAAGGTGTCAGAACAGCCTCAATTCATCAGGACGTGGACTCTACAAGGTGTCAGAACAGCCTCAATTCATCAGGACGTGGACTCTACAAGGTGTCAGAACAGCCTCAATTCATCAGGACGTGGACTCTACAAGGTGTCAGAACAGCCTCAATTCATCAGGACATGGACTCTACAAGGTGTCAGAACAGCCTCAATTCATCAGGACATGGACTCTACAAGGTGTCAGAACAGCCTCAATTCATGAGGACATGGACTCCACAAGGTGTCAGAACAGTCTCAATTCATCAGGACATGGACTCTACAAGGTGTCAGAACAGTCTCAATTCATCAGGACATGGACTCTACAAGGTGTCAGAACAGCCTCAATTCATCAGGACGTGGACTCTACAAGGTGTCAGAACAGCCTCAATTCATCAGGACGTGGACTCTACAAGGTGTCAGAACAGCCTCAATTCATCAGGACATGGACTCTACAAGGTGTCAGAACAGCCTCAATTCATCAGGACATGGACTCTACAAGGTGTCAGAACAGCCTCAATTCATCAGGACATGGACTCTACAAGGTGTCAGAACAGCCTCAATTCATCAGGACATGGACTCTACAAGGTGTCAGAACAGCCTCAATTCATGAGGACATGGACTCTACAAGGTGTCAGAACAGCCTCAATTCATCAGGACATGGACTCTACAAGGTGTCAGAACAGTCTCAATTCATCAGGACATGGACTCTACAAGGTGTCAGAACAGTCTCAATTCATCAGGACATGGACTCTACAAGGTGTCAGAACAGTCTCAATTCACCAGGACATGGACTCTACAAGGTGTCAGAACAGCCTCAATTCATCAGGACATGGACTCTACAAGGTGTCAGAACAGTCTCAATTCATCAGGACATGGACTCTACAAGGTGTCAGAACAGTCTCAATTCACCAGGACATGGACTCTACAAGGTGTCAGAACAGTCTCAATTCATCAGGACATGGACTCTACAAGGTCTCAGAACAGTCTCAATTCATCAGGACATGGACTCTACAAGGTGTCAGAACAGTCTCAATTCATCAGGACATGGACTCTACAAGGTGTCAGAACAGCCTCAATTCATCAGGACATGTACTCTACAAGGTGTCAGAACAGCCTCAATTCATCAGGACATGGACTCTACAAGGTGTCAGAACAGCCTCAATTCATCAGGACATGGACTCCACAAGGTGTCAGAACAGTCTCAATTCATCAGGACATGGACTCTACAAGGTGTCAGAACAGCCTCAATTCATCAGGACGTGGACTCTACAAGGTGTCAGAACAGCCTCAATTCATCAGGACATGGACTCTACAAGGTGTCAGAACAGCCTCAATTCATCAGGACATGGACTCTACAAGGTGTCAGAACAGCCTCAATTCATCAGGACGTGGACTCTACAAGGTGTCAGAACAGCCTCAATTCATCAGGACGTGGACTCTACAAGGTGTCAGAACAGCCTCAATTCATCAGGACGTGGACTCTACAAGGTGTCAGAACAGCCTCAATTCATCAGGACATGGACTCTACAAGGTGTTGAAACAGGGATGCTGGCCCATGTTGACTCCAATGCTTCCCACAGTTGTGTCAAGTTGGCTGGATGTCCTTTGGGTGGTTAGACCATTCTTGATACACATGGGAAAAACCCAGCAGCGTTGCAGTTCTTGACATACTCAAACCCATGTGCCTGACAACTACTACCATACCCAGTTCAAAGGCACGTAAAGATTTCCACAAGTGTAAGGAGGAGTGTATAAGGGGTTACAAAACAGTAATGAAGCCTAACCCCCCTAAAGAGCAAGTAATGCATAAAGGGAGGCACATTGGCCAGGGAAAAGAAAAAGGAAAGGAACCTAGGAAACAATGTCCTCTCACCTCCACCCTGCTGCTGCTGCTGCTGCTGTTGATACAGGTGGTGGTCGACCATGAACTGTAACTCTGGAGGGAGGGAGGGAGGGAGGGAGGGAGGGAGGAGGGAGGGAGGGAGGGAGGGAGGGAGGGAGGGAGGGAGGGAGGGAGGAGGGAGGGAGGAGAGAGAGAGAGAGAGAGAGAGAGAGAGAGAGAGAGAGAGAGAGAGAGAGAGAGAGAGGGAGAGAGGGAGAGAGAGGAGAGAGAGAGGGAGAGAGAGAGGAGAGAGAGAGAGAGAGAGAGAGAGAGAGAGAGACAGAGAGAGAGAGAGAGAGGGAGAGAGAGAGAGAGAGAGAGAGAGAGAGAGAGAGAGAGAGAGAGAGAGAGAGAGAGAGAGAGTGTCAAAGTCAACAAATCATGTGTCAGAGTTCTAATTAAAGGTATAATGAAGTCCTAACACGGTTCGATAGGTGAAGGGCATCATCAGTCCTTTTCATTACTCTAATCAACCAGCCTTCTTAACTACACTCATTACAGTCCAAGCTGCTTGCAGTGAGTGACTCATCCCATGTTATGGTGTGTGGGAGGATGAGTGACTCATCCCATGTTATGGTGTGTGGGAGGATGAGTGACTCGCCCCATGTTATGGTGTGTGGGAGGATGAGTGACTCATCCCATGTTATGGTGTGTGTGAGGATGAGTGACTCGCCCCATGTTATGGTGTGTGGGAGGATGAGTGACTCATCCCATGTTATGGTGTGTGGGAGGATGAGTGACTCGCCCCATGTTATGGTGTGTGGGAGGATGAGTGACTCATCCCATGTTATGGTGTGTGGGAGGATGAGTGACTCGCCCCATGTTATGGTGTGTGGGAGGATGAGTGACTCATCCCATGTTATGGTGTGTGGGAGGATGAGTGACTCGCCCCATGTTATGGTGTGTGGGAGGATGAGTGACTCGCCCCATGTTATGGTGTGTGGGAGGATGAGTGACTCATCCCATGTTATGGTGTGTGTGAGGATGAGTGACTCGCCCCATGTTATGGTGTGTGGGAGGATGAGTGACTCGCCCCATGTTATGGTGTGTGGGAGGATGAGTGACTCGCCCCATGTTATGGTGTGTGGGAGGATGAGTGACTCATCCCATGTTATGGTGTGTGTGAGGATGAGTGACTCGCCCCATGTTATGGTGTGTGGGAGGATGAGTGCCCCATGTTATGGTGTGTGTGGGAGGATGAGTGACTCGCCCCATGTTATGGTGTGTGGGAGGATGAGTGACTCGCCCCATGTTATGGTGTGTGGGAGGATGAGTGACTCGCCCCATGTTACGGTGTGTGGGAGGATGAGTGACTCGCCCCATGTTATGGTGTGTGGGAGGATGAGTGACTCGCCCCATGTTATGGTGTGTGGGAGGATGAGTGACTCGCCCCATGTTACGGTGTGTGGGAGGATGAGTGACTCGCCCCATGTTATGGTGTGTGGGAGGATGAGTGACTCGCCCCATGTTACGGTGTGTGGGAGGATGAGTGACTCGCCCCATGTTATGGTGTGTGGGAGGATGAGTGACTCGCCCCATGTTATGGTGTGTGGGAGGATGAGTGACTCGCCCCATGTTATGGTGTGTGGGAGGATGAGTGACTCGCCCCATGTTATGGTGTGTGGGAGGATGAGTGACTCGCCCCATGTTATGGTGTGTGGGAGGATGAGTGACTCGCCCCATGTTATGGTGTGTGGGAGGATGAGTGACTCGCCCCATGTTATGGTGTGTGGGAGGATGAGTGACTCGCCCCATGTTATGGTGTGTGGGAGGATGAGTGACTCGCCCCATGTTATGGTGTGTGGGAGGATGAGTGACTCGCCCCATGTTATGGTGTGTGGGAGGATGAGTGACTCGCCCCATGTTATGGTGTGTGGGAGGATGAGTGACTCGCCCCATGTTATGGTGTGTGGGAGGATGAGTGACTCGCCCCATGTTATGGTGTGTGGGAGGATGAGTGACTCGCCCCATGTTATGGTGTGTGGGAGGATGAGTGACTCGCCCCATGTTATGGTGTGTGGGAGGATGAGTGACTCGCCCCATGTTATGGTGTGTGGGAGGATGAGTGACTCGCCCCATGTTATGGTGTGTGGGAGGATGAGTGACTCGCCCCATGTTATGGTGTGTGGGAGGATGAGTGACTCGCCCCATGTTATGGTGTGTGGGAGGATGAGTGACTCGCCCCATGTTATGGTGTGTGGGAGGATGAGTGACTCGCCCCATGTTATGGTGTGTGGGAGGATGAGTGACTCGCCCCATGTTATGGTGTGTGGGAGGATGAGTGACTCGCCCCATGTTATGGTGTGTGGGAGGATGAGTGACTCGCCCCATGTTATGGTGTGTGGGAGGATGAGTGACTCGCCCCATGTTATGGTGTGTGGGAGGATGAGTGACTCGCCCCATGTTACGGTGTGTGGGAGGATGAGTGACTCGCCCCATGTTATGGTGTGTGGGAGGATGAGTGACTCGCCCCATGTTATGGTGTGTGGGAGGATGAGTGACTCGCCCCATGTTATGGTGTGTGGGAGGATGAGTGATCGCCCCATGTTATGGTGTGTGGGAGGATGAGTGACTCGCCCCATGTTATGGTGTGTGGGAGGATGAGTGACTCACCCCATGTTATGGTGTGTGGGAGGATGAGTGACTCGCCCCATGTTATGGTGTTATGGTGACTCGCCCCATGTTATGGTGTGGGGAGGATGAGTGACTCGCCCCATGTTATGGTGTGTGGGAGGATGAGTGACTCGCCCCATGTTATGGTGTGTGGGAGGATGAGTGACTCGCCCCATGTTATGGTGTGTGGGAGGATGAGTGACTCGCCCCATGTTATGGTGTGTGGGAGGATGAGTGACTCGCCCCATGTTATGGTGTGTGGGAGGATGAGTGACTCGCCCCATGTTATGGTGTGTGGGAGGATGAGTGACTCGCCCCATGTTACGGTGTGTGGGAGGATGAGTGACTCGCCCCATGTTATGGTGTGTGGGAGGATGAGTGACTCGCCCCATGTTATGGTGTGTGGGAGGATGAGTGACTCGCCCCATGTTATGGTGTGTGGGAGGATGAGTGACTCGCCCCATGTTATGGTGTGTGGGAGGATGAGTGACTCGCCCCATGTTATGTGTGGGGTGGTGGGAGGATGGGAGGATGACTGCCCCATGTTATGGTGTGTGGGAGGATGAGTGACTCGCCCCATGTTATGGTGTGTGGGAGGATGAGTGACTCGCCCCATGTTATGGTGTGTGGGAGGATGAGTGACTCGCCCCATGTTATGGTGTGTGGGAGGATGAGTGACTCGCCCCATGTTATGGTGTGTGGGAGGATGAGTGACTCGCCCCATGTTATGGTGTGTGGGAGGATGAGTGACTCGCCCCATGTTATGGTGTGTGGGAGGATGAGTGACTCGCCCCATGTTATGGTGTGTGGGTGGATGAGTGACTCGCCCCATGTTATGGTGTGTGGGTGGATGAGTGACTCGCCCCATGTTATGGTGTGTGGGAGGATGAGTGACTCATCCCATGTTATGGTGTGTGGGAGGATGAGTGACTCGCCCCATGTTATGGTGTGTGGGTGGATGAGTGACTCGCCCCATGTTATGGTGTGTGGGAGGATGAGTGACTCGCCCCATGTTATGGTGTGTGGGAGGATGAGTGACTCGCCCCATGTTATGGTGTGTGGGAGGATGAGTGACTCGCCCCATGTTATGGTGTGTGGGAGGATGAGTGACTCGCCCCATGTTATGGTGTGTGGGAGGATGAGTGACTCGCCCCATGTTATGGTGTGTGGGAGGATGAGTGACTCGCCCCATGTTATGGTGTGTGGGAGGATGAGTGACTCGCCCCATGTTACGGTGTGTGGGAGGATGAGTGACTCGCCCCATGTTATGGTGTGTGGGAGGATGAGTGACTCGCCCCATGTTATGGTGTGTGGGAGGATGAGTGACTCGCCCCATGTTATGGTGTGTGGGAGGATGAGTGACTCGCCCCATGTTATGGTGTGTGGGAGGATGAGTGACTCGCCCCATGTTATGGTGTGTGGGTGGATGAGTGACTCGCCCCATGTTATGGTGTGTGGGTGGATGAGTGACTCGCCCCATGTTATGGTGTGTGGGCGGATGAGTGACTCATCCCATGTTATGGTGTGTGGGAGGATGAGTGACTCGCCCCATGTTATGGTGTGTGGGAGGATGAGTGACTCGCCCCATGTTATGGTGTGGGAGGATGAGTGACTCGCCCCATGTTATGGTGTGTGGGAGGATGAGTGACTCGCCCCATGTTATGGTGTGTGGGTGGATGAGTGACTCGCCCCATGTTATGGTGTGTGGGAGGATGAGTGACTCGCCCCATGTTATGGTGTGTGGGAGGATGAGTGACTCGCCCCATGTTATGGTGTGTGGGAGGATGAGTGACTCGCCCCATGTTATGGTGTGTGGTGGGAGGATGAGTGACTCGCCCCATGTTATGGTGTGTGGGAGGATGAGTGACTCGCCCCATGTTATGGTGTGTGGGAGGATGAGTGACTCGCCCCATGTTATGGTGTGTGGGAGGATGAGTGACTCGCCCCATGTTATGGTGTGTGGAGGATGAGTGACTCGCCCCATGTTATGGTGTGTGGGAGGATGAGTGACTCGCCCCATGTTATGGTGTGTGTGAGGATGAGTAACTCGCCCCATGTTATGGTGTGTGGGAGGATGAGTGACTCGCCCCATGTTATGGTGTGTGGGAGGATGAGTGACTCGCCCCATGTTATGGTGTGTGGGTGGATGAGTGACTCGCCCCATGTTATGGTGTGGGGGCTGATGAGTGACTCGCCCCATGTTATGGTGTGTGGGTGGATGAGTGACTCGCCCCATGTTATGGTGTGGGGGCGGATGAGTGACTCGCCCCATGTTATGGTGTGTGGGTGGATGAGTGACTCGCCCCATGTTATGGTGTGTGGGCGGATGAGTGACTCGCCCCATGTTACGGTGTGTGGGAGGATGAGTGACTCGCCCCATGTTATGGTGTGTGGGAGGATGAGTGACTCACCCCATGTTATGGTGTGTGGGAGGATGAGTGACTCGCCCCATGTTATGGTGTGTGGGAGGATGAGTGACTCGCCCCATGTTATGGTGTGTGGGAGGATGAGTGACTCGCCCCATGTTATGGTGTGTGGGAGGATGAGTGACTCGCCCCATGTTATGGTGTGTGGGAGGATGAGTGACTCGCCCCATGTTATGGTGTGTGGGAGGATGAGTGACTCGCCCCATGTTATGGTGTGTGGGAGGATGAGTGACTCGCCCCATGTTATGGTGTGTGGGTGGATGAGTGACTCGCCCCATGTTATGGTGTGTGGGAGGATGAGTGACTCACCCCATGTTATGGTGTGTGGGAGGATGAGTGACTCGCCCCATGTTATGGTGTGTGGGAGGATGAGTGACTCGCCCCATGTTATGGTGTGTGGGTGGATGAGTGACTCGCCCCATGTTATGGTGTGTGGGAGGATGAGTGACTCGCCCCATGTTATGGTGTGTGGGAGGATGAGTGTGCCCCATGTTATGGTGTGTGGGAGGATGAGTGACTCGCCCCATGTTATGGTGTGTGGGAGGATGAGTGACTCGCCCCATGTTATGGTGTGTGGGAGGATGAGTGACTCGCCCCATGTTATGGTGTGTGGGAGGATGAGTGACTCGCCCCATGTTATGGTGTGTGGGAGGATGAGTGACTCGCCCCATGTTATGGTGTGTGGGAGGATGAGTGACTCGCCCCATGTTATGGTGTGTGGGAGGATGAGTGACTCGCCCCATGTTATGGTGTGTGGGAGGATGAGTGACTGCCCCATGTTATGGTGTGTGGGAGGATGAGTCTTGGACAGTCTGCCCCATGTTATGGTGTGTGGGAGGATGAGTGACTCGCCCCATGTTATGTGTGGGAGGATGTGTGGGAGGATGAGTGACTCGCCAGTCCCTTCCTCCTCTGCCTGGGAGAGATCTTACCTTTCAGTGGGCGTGGCTCTTAGTCCCTTCCCTTCCTGGAAGATTACGGTGTGTGGGAGGATGAGTGACTCGCCCCATGTTACGGTGTGTGGGCGGATGACGATACGCCGGTATCAAAGAAACTATGAAACTAGTCTTAGAACAAAAGGGTTTCAGAAAAGATTGTTCTGCAGAAGGAGAAGGATATTTTGGTTCCAGTTTAAGGAGTTTTATGTTCCGTTCCTGAGTAGAGTGGGAACTGAATCTGAATATATAACGTGGGTCTTGGACAGTCTCCTCAGAGAAACTATCAGCAGCTACTCCCTTAATTAACGTTACGAAGTTGTATTTTTAGTTAGTCACTCTGAAATGTCCCCTGATGTTGATCCCTGTACGGGGATCACAGCCATAACAGGGCTTTAAAAGGTTCATTTGTGCAACACTGATGAAACAATTCACACGTTTTAGGCAGATTTAACACATTATTACATTGAAGAAAGTCCCATGATTATTGTGGAGCCTGTCTGAAATGACATTATGTTGATGCACACTTGATGTGTCACCTTCTCTACATTTCTAAGCTATATTATCTTACCTTTCATAGTGGGCGTGGCTCTTAGTCCCTTCCTCCTCTGCCTGGGAGAGATCTTACCTTTCATAGTGGGCGTGGCTCTTAGTCCCTTCCTCCTCTGCCTGGGAGAGATCTTACCTTTCATAGTGGGCGTGGCTCTTGCTCCCTTCCTCCTCTGCCTGGGAGAGATCTTACCTTTCATAGTGGGCGTGGCTCTTAGTCCCTTCCTCCTCTGCCTGGGAGAGATCTTACCTTTCATAGTGGGCGTGGCT
>NC_068430.1:7745561-7798061 GCF_023373465.1 Oncorhynchus keta | reverse complement strand
TTGACTCTGTACAGACTCAGTGATCATAGTCTTGCTATTGAGAAAGGCTGACGTAGGTAAATCTGGTTCAGAGGAAAGGCTATGTGCACACTGCCCACAAAATGAGGTGGAAACTGAGCTACACTTCCTAACCTCCTGACAAATGTATGACCATATTAGAGGCACATATATCCCACAGATCTCACAGACCCACAAAGAATATGAAAACAAATCAAACATTGATAAAGTCCCATATCTGTTAGGCGGAACACCACAGTGTGTCGTCATAGCAGCAAGATGTGTGGCCCGTTGCCATAGTTCAACTTCATGACTGGTTTAATTAGAAAAGGAGCACAAACAACACTGCCAATACATCCTACAGTATATTTATTTTCCATTTCATAGTTCAACTTCATGCACAAACCTACAATGCTGTACATAGCCAATAATATAACATTTGAAAAGTCTATAGTCTTTTCCAACTTTTGTGAGTGTAATGTTTACTAATGTTTCCCTTGTTTAGAAGACTTTTGTTTATTTCATTTTCTTTTGGCAATGTAAACTGTTTTTAATAAAGCCCTGGAGCTGGGAGACTTTGTTTAATTTGGCTGGAGAGACTAGTTGAGATTACCTGGAGGGGTGTTACATTGAGACTGGTTTAATTGCCTGGAGAAGATGGAATTACCTGCATTATAATACAGAAGACTGGTTTAAGAGAGAGGAGAAGACTGGTTTAATGAGGAGGAGAGGAGAGTTTAAGAGGTTTAATGACCAGACTAGAGAGGAGAAGACTGGTTTAATGACCTGGAGAAGACTGGTTTAGAGACCTGGAGAGAGGGTTTAATTACCTGGAGAAGACTAGTTTAATTACCTGGAGAAGACTAGTTTAATTAGATAGAGAAGAAGACTAGTTTAATTACCTGGAGAAGACTAGATTAAGAGAAGACTGGTTTAATTACCTGGAGAAGAGAGTTTAATTACCTGGAGAAGACTGGTTTAAGATACCTGGGAAGAGAGTTTAGAGAGAGAGAGAGACTGGTTTAATTACCTGGAGAAGACTAGATTACCTGGAGATAGACTGGTTTAATTACCTGGAGAGACTAGTTTAATAGGGAAGACTGGATTAGAGAAGACTAGTTTAATTACCTGAGAAGACTAGTTTAATTACCTGGAGAAGACTGGTTTAATTAGAGAGAAGACTGGTTTAATTACCTGGATAAGACTAGTTTAGGAGAGGAAGACTAGTTTAATTACCTGGAGAAGACTGGTTTAATGACCTGGAGAAGGGAGTTTAAGGACCAGGAAGAAGACTGAGATGACCTGGAGAAGACTGGTTTAAGACCTGGAGAAGAGAGTTTAATGACCTGGAGAAGACTAGTTTAATTAGAGAAGACTAGTTTAATTACCTGGAGAAGAGAGTTTAATTACCTGGAGAAGACTAGTTTAATTACCTGGAGAAGACTGGTTTAATTACCTGGAGAAGACTAGTTTAATTACCTGGAGAAGACTGGATTACCTGGAGAAGACTAGGATTACCTGGAGAAGACTGGTTTAATTACCTGGAGAAGACTAGTTTAATTACCTGGAAAGACTGGTTTAATTACCTGGAGAAGACTAGTTTAATACCTGGAGAAGACTAGTTTAATTACCTGGAGAAGACTGGTTTAATTACCTAGAAGACTTCAGTTTAATTACCTGGAGAATACTAGTTTAATTACATGGAGAAGACTAGTTTAATTACCTGGAAGACTGGTTTAATTACCTGGAGAAGACTAGTTTACATTACCTGGGAAGACTGGTTTAATTACCTGGAGAAGACATCCCCTGGAGAAGACTGGTTTAATACCTGGAGAAGAATAGTTTAATTACCTGGCTGGAAGGAGTTTAGATTACCTGGAGAAGACTAGTTTAATTACCTGGAGAAGACTAGTTTAATTACCTGGAGAAGACTGGTTTAATTACCTGAGAAGACTAGTTTAATTACCTGGAGAAAGACTGAGTGAGACTTTAATTACCTGGAAGACTGGTTTAATTACCTGGAGAAGACTAGTTTAATTACCTGGAGAAGAAAGTTTAATTACCTGGAGAAGACTCAGTTTAATTACATGGAGAAGACTGGTTTAATTACCTGGAGAAGACTAGTTTAATTACCTGGAGAAGACTGGTTTAATTACCTGGAGAAGACTGGTTTAATTACCTGAGAAGACTGGTTTAATTACCTGAGAAGACTGGTTTAATTACCTGGAGAAGACTAGTTTAATTACCTGGAGAAGACTGGTTTAATTACCTGGAGAAGACTAGTTTAATTACCTGGAGAAGACTAGTTTAATTACCTGGAGAAGACTAGTTTAATTACCTGGAGAAGACTAGTTTAATTACCTGGAAGACTGGTTTAATTACCTGGAGAAGACTGGTTTAATTACCTGGAGAAGACTGGTTTAATGACCTGGAGAAGACTGGTTTAATTACCTGGAGAAGACTGGTTTAATTACCTGGAGAAGACTGGTTTAATTACCTGGAGAAGACTGGTTTAATTACCTGGAGAAGACTAGTTTAATTACCTGGAGAAGACTGGTTTAATTACCTGGAGAAGACTGGTTTAATTACCTGGAGAAGACTGGACTGGTTTAATTACCTGAGAAGACTAGTTTAATTACCTGGAGAAGACTGGTTTAATTACCTGGAGAAGACTGGTTTAATTACCTGGAGAAGACTGGTTTAATTACCTGGAGAAGACTGGTTTAATTACCTGGAGAAGACTAGTTTAATTACCTGGAGAAGACTGGTTTAATTACCTGGAGAAGACTAGTTTAATTACCTGGAGAAGACTAGTTTAATTACCTGGAGAAGACTGGTTTAATTACCTGGAGAAGACTGGTTTAATTACCTGGAGAAGACTGGTTTAATTACCTGGAGAAGACTGGTTTAATTACCTGGAGAAGACTGGTTTAATTACCTGGAGAAGACTAGTTTAATTACCTGGAGAAGACTGGTTTAATTACCTGGAGAAGACTAGTTTAATTACCTGGAGAAGACTGGTTTAATTACCTGGAGAAGACTAGTTTAATTACCTGGAGAAGACTAGTTTAATTACCTGGAGAAGACTGGTTTAATTACCTAGAGAAGACTGGTTTAATTACCTGGAGAAGACTAGTTTAATTACATGGAGAAGACTAGTTTAATTACCTGGAGAAGACTGGTTTAATGACCTGGAGAAGACTAGTTTAATTACCTGGAGAAGACTGGTTTAATTACCTGGAGAAGACTGGTTTAATTACCTGGAGAAGACTGGTTTAATGACCTGGAGAAGACTAGTTTAATTACCTGGAGAAGACTAGTTTAATTACCTGGAGAAGACTAGTTTAATTACCTGGAGAAGACTAGTTTAATTACCTGGAGAAGACTGGTTTAATTACCTGGAGAAGACTAGTTTAATTACCTGGAGAAGACTGGTTTAATTACCTGGAGAAGACTAGTTTAATTACCTGGAGAAGACTGGTTTAATTACCTGGAGAAGACTAGTTTAATTACCTGGAGAAGACTGGTTTAATTACCTGGAGAAGACTAGTTTAATTACCTGGAGAAGACTAGTTTAATTACCTGGAGAAGACTGGTTTAATTACCTAGAGAAGACTGCTTTAATTACCTGGAGAATACTAGTTTAATTACATGGAGAAGACTAGTTTAATTACCTGGAGAAGACTGGTTTAATGACCTGGAGAAGACTAGTTTAATTACCTGGAGAAGACTGGTTTAATTACCTGGAGAAGACTGGTTTAATTACCTGGAGAAGACTAGTTTAATTACCTGGAGAAGACTAGTTTAATTACCTGGAGAAGACTAGTTTAATTACCTGGAGAAGACTAGTTTAATTACCTGGAGAAGACTGGTTTAATTACCTGGAGAAGACTAGTTTAATTACCTGGAGAAGACTAGTTTAATTACCTGGAGAAGACTAGTTTAATTACCTGGAGAAGACTAGTTTAATTACCTGGAGAAGACTAGTTTAATTACCTGGAGAAGACTAGTTTAATTACCTGGAGAAGACTGGTTTAATTACCTGGAGAAGACTAGTTTAATTACCTGGAGAAGACTGGTTTAATTACCTGGAGAAGACTAGTTTAATTACCTGGAGAAGACTGGTTTAATTACCTGGAGAAGACTAGTTTAATGACCTGGAGAAGACTTGTTTAATTACCTGGAGAAGACTGGTTTAATTACCTGGAGAAGACTGTTTTAATTACCTGGAGAAGACTAGTTTAATTACCCGGAGAAGACTGGTTTAATTACCTGGAGAAGACTGGTTTAATTACCTGGAGAAAACTGGTTTAATTACCTGGAGAAGACTAGTTTAATTACCTGGAGAAGACTGGTTTAATTACCTGGAGAAGACTAGTTTAATTACCTGGAGAAGACTGTTTTAATTACCTGGAGAAGACTGTTTAATTACCTGGAGAAGACTGGTTTAATTACCTGGAGAAGACTGGTTTAATTACCTGGAGAAGACTGGTTTAATTACCTGGAGAAGACTAGTTTAATTACCTGGAGAAGACTAGTTTAATTACCTGGAGAAGACTAGTTTAATTACCTGGAGAAGACTAGTTTAATTACCTGGAGAAGACTAGTTTAATTACCTGGATAAGACTAGTTTAATTACCTGGAGAAGACTAGTTTAATTACCTGGAGAAGACTAGTTTAATTACCTGGAGAAGACTGGTTTAATTACCTGGAGAAGACTAGTTTAATTACCTGGAGAAGACTAGTTTAATTACCTGGATAAGACTAGTTTAATTACCTGGAGAAGACTAGTTTAATTACCTGGAGAAGACTTTTAATTACCTGGAGAAGACTGTTTTAATTACCTGGAGAAGACTGGTTTAATTACCTGGAGAAGACTGGTTTAATTACCTGGAGAAGACTGGTTTAATTACCTGGAGAAGACTAGTTTAATTACCTGGAGAAGACTAGTTTAATTACCTGGATAAGACTAGTTTAATTACCTGGAGAAGACTAGTTTAATTACCTGGAGAAGACTAGTTTAATTACCTGGAGAAGACTAGTTTAATTACCTGGAGAAGACTAGTTTAATTACCTGGAGAAGACTAGTTTAATTACCTGGAGAAGACTGGTTTAATTACCTGGAGAAGACTAGTTTAATTACCTGGAGAAGACTTGTTTAATTACCTGGAGAAGACTGGTTTAATTACCTGGAGAAGACTGTTTTAATTACCTGGAGAAGACTAGTTTAATTACCTGGAGAAGACTGGTTTAATTACCTGGAGAAGACTGGTTTAATTACCTGGAGAAGACTGGTTTAATTACCTGGAGAAGACTGGTTTAATTACCTGGAGAAGACTAGTTTAATTACCTGGAGAAGACTAGTTTAATTACCTGGATAAGACTAGTTTAATTACCTGAGAAGACTAGTTTAATTACCTGGATAAGACTAGTTTAATTACCTGGATAAGACTAGTTTAATTACCTGGAGAAGACTAGTTTAATTACCTGGAGAAGACTAGTTTAATTACCTGGAGAAGACTGTTTTAATTACCTGGAGAAGACTAGTTTAATTACCTGGAGAAGACTGGTTTAATTACCTGGAGAAGACTGGTTTAATTACCTGGAGAAGACTGTTTAATTACCTGGAGAAGACTAGTTTAATTACCTGGAGAAGACTGGTTTAATTACCTGAGAAGACTGGTTTAATTACCTGGAGAAGACTGTTTTAATTACCTGGAGAAGACTAGTTTAATTACCTGGAGAAGACTGGTTTAATTACCTGGAGAAGACTGGTTTAATTACCTGGAGAAGACTGTTTAATTACCTGGAGAAGACTGGTTTAATTACCTGGAGAAGAGTTTAATTACCTGGAGAAGACTAGTTTAATTACCTGGAGAAGACTGGTTTAATTACCTGGAGAAGACTGGTTTAATTACCTGAGAAGACTGGTTTAATTACCTGGAGAAGACTAGTTTAATTACCTGGAGAAGACTGGTTTAATTACCTGGAGAAGACTGGTTTAATTACCTGGAGAAGACTGGTTTAATTACCTGGCGAAGACTAGTTTAATTACCTGGAGAAGACTGGTTTAATTACCTGGAGAAGACTAGTTTAATTACCTGGAGAAGACTAGTTTAATTACCTGGAGAAGACTGGTTTAATTACCTAGAGAAGACTGCTTTAATTACCTGGAGAATACTAGTTTAATTACATGGAGAAGACTAGTTTAATTACCTGGAGAAGACTGGTTTAATGACCTGGAGAAGACTAGTTTAATTACCTGGAGAAGACTGGTTTAATTACCTGGAGAAGACTGGTTTAATTACCTGGAGAAGACTGGTTTAATGACCTGGAGAAGACTAGTTTAATTACCTGGAGAAGACTAGTTTAATTACCTGGAGAAGACTAGTTTAATTACCTGGAGAAGACTAGTTTAATTACCTGGAGAAGACTGGTTTAATTACCTGGAGAAGACTAGTTTAATTACCTGGAGAAGACTAGTTTAATTACCTGGAGAAGACTAGTTTAATTACCTGGAGAAGACTAGTTTAATTACCTGGAGAAGACTAGTTTAATTACCTGTAGAAGACTAGTTTAATTACATGGAGAAGACTGGTTTAATTACCTGGAGAAGACTAGTTTAATTACCTGGAGAAGACTGGTTTAATTACCTGGAGAAGACTAGTTTAATTACCTGGAGAAGACTGGTTTAATTACCTGGAGAAGACTAGTTTAATGACCTGGAGAAGACTTGTTTAATTACCTGGAGAAGACTAGTTTAATTACCTGGAGAAGACTGGTTTAATTACCTGGAGAAGACGATTTTAATTACCTGGAGAAGACTAGTTTAATTACCTGGATAAGACTAGTTTAATTACCTGGAGAAGACTAGTTTAATTACCTGGAGAAGACTTTTAATTACCTGGAGAAGACTGTTTTAATTACCTGGAGAAGACTGGTTTAATTACCTGGAGAAGACTGGTTTAATTACCTGGAGAAGACTGGTTTAATTACCTGGAGAAGACTAGTTTAATTACCTGGAGAAGACTGGTTTAATTACCTGGAGAAGACTAGTTTAATGACCTGGAGAAGACTTGTTTAATTACCTGGAGAAGACTAGTTTAATTACCTGGAGAAGACTGGTTTAATTACCTGGAGAAGACGATTTTAATTACCTGGAGAAGACTAGTTTAATTACCTGGATAAGACTAGTTTAATTACCTGGAGAAGACTAGTTTAATTACCTGGAGAAGACTTTTAATTACCTGGAGAAGACTGTTTTAATTACCTGGAGAAGACTGGTTTAATTACCTGGAGAAGACTGGTTTAATTACCTGGAGAAGACTGGTTTAATTACCTGGAGAAGACTAGTTTAATTACCTGGAGAAGACTAGTTTAATTACCTGGATAAGACTAGTTTAATTACCTGGAGAAGACTAGTTTAATTACCTGGAGAAGACTAGTTTAATTACCTGGATAAGACTAGTTTAATTACCTGAGAAGACTAGTTTAATTACATGGAGAAGACTAGTTTAATTACCTGGAGAAGACTGTTTTAATTACCTGGAGAAGACTAGTTTAATTACCTGGAGAAGACTGGTTTAATTACCTGGAGAAGACTGGTTTAATTACCTGGAGACGACTGTTTTAATTACCTGGAGAAGACTAGTTTAATTACCTGGAGAAGACTGTTTTAATTACCTGGAGAAGACTGGTTTAATTACCTGGAGAAGACTGGTTTAATTACCTGGAGAAGACTGGTTTAATTACCTGGAGAAGACTAGTTTAATTACCTGGAGAAGACTAGTTTAATTACCTGGATAAGACTAGTTTAATTACCTGGAGAAGACTAGTTTAATTACCTGGATAAGACTAGTTTAATTACCTGGATAAGACTAGTTTAATTACCTGGAGAAGACTAGTTTAATTACCTGGAGAAGACTAGTTTAATTACCTGGAGAAGACTGTTTTAATTACCTGGAGAAGACTAGTTTAATTACCTGGAGAAGACTGGTTTAATTACCTGGAGAAGACTGGTTTAATTACCTGGAGACGACTGTTTTAATTACCTGGAGAAGACTAGTTTAATTACCTGGAGAAGACTGGTTTAATTACCTGGAGAAGACTGGTTTAATTACCTGGAGAAGACTGTTTTAATTACCTGGAGAAGACTAGTTTAATTACCTGGAGAAGACTGGTTTAATTACCTGGAGAAGACTGGTTTAATTACCTGGAGAAGACTGTTTTAATTACCCGGAGAAGACTGGTTTAATTACCTGGAGACGACTGTTTTAATTACCTGGAGAAGACTAGTTTAATTACCTGGAGAAGACTGGTTTAATTACCTGGAGAAGACTGGTTTAATTACCTGGAGAAGACTGGTTTAATGACCTGGAGAAGACTAGTTTAATTACCTGGAGAAGACTGGTTTAATTACCTGGAGAAGACTGGTTTAATTACCTGGAGAAGACTGGTTTAATGACCTGGAGAAGACTAGTTTAATTACCTGGAGAAGACTAGTTTAATTACCTGGAGAAGACTAGTTTAATTACCTGGAGAAGACTAGTTTAATTACCTGGAGAAGACTGGTTTAATTACCTAGAGAAGACTGCTTTAATTACCTGGAGAATACTAGTTTAATTACATGGAGAAGACTAGTTTAATTACCTGGGGAAGACTGGTTTAATGACCTGGAGAAGACTAGTTTAATTACCTGGAGAAGACTGGTTTAATTACCTGGAGAAGACTGGTTTAATTACCTGGAGAAGACTGGTTTAATGACCTGGAGAAGACTAGTTTAATTACCTGGAGAAGACTAGTTTAATTACCTGGAGAAGACTAGTTTAATTACCTGGAGAAGACTAGTTTAATTACCTGGAGAAGACTGGTTTAATTACCTGGAGAAGACTAGTTTAATTACCTGGAGAAGACTAGTTTAATTACCTGGAGAAGACTAGTTTAATTACCTGGAGAAGACTAGTTTAATTACCTGGAGAAGACTAGTTTAATTACCTGTAGAAGACTAGTTTAATTACATGGAGAAGACTGGTTTAATTACCTGGAGAAGACTAGTTTAATTACCTGGAGAAGACTGGTTTAATTACCTGGAGAAGACTAGTTTAATTACCTGGAGAAGACTGGTTTAATTACCTGGAGAAGACTAGTTTAATGACCTGGAGAAGACTTGTTTAATTACCTGGAGAAGACTGGTTTAATTACCTGGAGAAGACTGTTTTAATTACCTGGAGAAGACTAGTTTAATTACCCGGAGAAGACTGGTTTAATTACCTGGAGAAGACTGGTTTAATTACCTGGAGAAGACTGGTTTAATTACCTGGAGAAGACTAGTTTAATTACCTGGAGAAGACTGGTTTAATTACCTGGAGAAGACTAGTTTAATTACCTGGAGAAGACTGTTTTAATTACCTGGAGAAGACTGTTTTAATTACCTGGAGAAGACTGGTTTAATTACCTGGAGAAGACTGGTTTAATTACCTGGAGAAGACTGGTTTAATTACCTGGAGAAGACTAGTTTAATTACCTGGAGAAGACTAGTTTAATTACCTGGATAATACTAGTTTAATTACCTGGAGAAGACTAGTTTAATTACCTGGAGAAGACTAGTTTAATTACCTGGATAAGACTAGTTTAATTACCTGGAGAAGACTAGTTTAATTACCTGGAGAATACTAATTTAATTACCTGGAGAAGACTGGTTTAATTACCTGGAGAAGACTAGTTTAATTACCTGGAGAAGACTAGTTTAATTACCTGGATAAGACTAGTTTAATTACCTGGAGAAGACTAGTTTAATTACCTGGAGAAGACTTTTAATTACCTGGAGAAGACTGTTTTAATTACCTGGAGAAGACTGGTTTAATTACCTGGAGAAGACTGGTTTAATTACCTGGAGAAGACTGGTTTAATTACCTGGAGAAGACTAGTTTAATTACCTGGAGAAGACTAGTTTAATTACCTGGATAAGACTAGTTTAATTACCTGGAGAAGACTAGTTTAATTACCTGGAGAAGACTCGTTTAATTACCTGGATAAGACTAGTTTAATTACCTGGAGAAGACTAGTTTAATTACATGGAGAAGACTAGTTTAATTACCTGGAGAAGACTGTTTTAATTACCTGGAGAAGACTAGTTTAATTACCTGGAGAAGACTGGTTTAATTACCTGGAGAAGACTGGTTTAATTACCTGGAGACGACTGTTTTAATTACCTGGAGAAGACTAGTTTAATTACCTGGAGAAGACTGTTTTAATTACCTGGAGAAGACTGGTTTAATTACCTGGAGAAGACTGGTTTAATTACATGGAGAAGAATGGTTTAATTACCTGGAGAAGACTAGTTTAATTACCTGGAGAAGACTAGTTTAATTACCTGGATAAGACTAGTTTAATTACCTGGAGAAGACTAGTTTAATTACCTGGATAAGACTAGTTTAATTACCTGGATAAGACTAGTTTAATTACCTGGAGAAGACTAGTTTAATTACCTGGAGAAGACTAGTTTAATTACCTGGAGAAGACTGTTTTAATTACCTGGAGAAGACTAGTTTAATTACCTGGAGAAGACTGGTTTAATTACCTGGAGAAGACTGGTTTAATTACCTGGAGACGACTGTTTTAATTACCTGGAGAAGACTAGTTTAATTAATTACATGGAGAAGACTGGTTTAATTACCTGGAGAAGACTGGTTTAATTACCTGGAGAAGACTGTTTAATTACCTGGAGAAGACTGGTTTAATTACCTGGAGAAGACTGGTTTAATTACCTGGAGAAGACTGGTTTAATTACCTGGAGAAGACTGTTTTAATTACCTGGAGAAGACTGGTTTAATTACCTGGAGACGACTGTTTTAATTACCTGGAGAAGACTAGTTTAATTACCTGGAGAAGACTGGTTTAATTACCTGGAGAAGACTGGTTTAATTACCTGGAGAAGACTGGTTTAATTACCTGGAGACGACTGTTTTAATTACCTGGAGAAGACTAGTTTAATTACCTGGAGAAGACTGGTTTAATTACCTGGAGAAGACTGGTTTAATTACCTGGAGAAGACTGTTTTAATTACCTGGAGAAGACTAGTTTAATTACCTGGAGAAGACTGGTTTAATTACCTGGAGAAGACTGGTCACTGGATGCTACCAGAGTAGCAGGTGTGGGCCGCCGTCTTCTGATCTGGAGAGAAGAGACAGAACTTACGTCATTATTCAGTAAGATCCCAGGAAAACCCAATGGGAATATTTTGTGGTGGTGGGTTTTTTCTAAGAGTTAGAACGTAGATGTGTTTGTGTGCTTCCAATAGACTCCAACAACAGAATTACAGGGATGTGTATTGTTCCTGGACACACACGCGCACGGCAGCAGTTATGAGCTGTAGCCTAGCTGGCAGCCTTGCTGACGAAGGCTGAGCGTCATGTGAAGTCCAATCCTATTGCCGTTTCTAGAAGATGCATTCTGCCATAACAGCCTGTTCACAGCCTGTAGCCCACACAGTGTTATTGATGAGTGTACTGCAGTGTTCTGGAGTGATATCGAACAGCAATATGATGGTTATTTTAGAGGCTAGATATAAATATAGATATAAAGCTCATGCCTGCTTCTTTTTCTCTTTTTCTCAGAACTAAATAAAGCCTACAGTTAGAAACATAAATATTGGGCTTCCTGTGTAAACACAGCCTCCGTGGTTTGTGAAAGGCAGCTTATCCAGTGAAAGAAAGCTTCCCTAATTGTAAGTCTCGCTCTGCCTTCCCAGTGAATAGCACTGGATACAGGATATTTTAATAGGGGCTGACTGGTCAATGTTATCTCCTTGACGACACACTGTTCACTAGTCAATGTTATCTCCTTGAGGACACACTGTCCACTCTTCAATGTTATCTCCTTGGTGACACACTGTTCACTAGTCAATGTTATCTCCTTGACGACACACTTTTCACTAGTCAATATTATCTCCTTGATGACACACTGTTCACTAGTCAATGTTATCTCCTTGATGACACACTGTTTACTAGTCAATATTATCTCCTTGATGACACACTGTTCACTAGTCAATATTATCTCCTTGACGACACACTGTTCACTAGTCAATATTATCTCCTTGATGACACACTGTTCACTAGTCAATGTTATCTCCTTGACACACTGTTCACTAGTCAATATTATCTCCTTGACGACACACTGTTCACTAGTCAATGTTATTATCTGTTCACTAGTCAATGTTATCTCCTTGATGACACACTGTTCACTAGTCAATTTTATCTCCTTGATGACACATTGTTCACTAGTAAATGTTATCTCCTTGCAGACACACTGTTCACTAGTCAATGTTATCTCCTTGCAGACACACTGTTCACTAGTCAATATTATGTTGATGACACACTGTTCACCAGTCAATGTTATCTCCTTGACGACACACTGTTCACTAGTCAATGTTATCTCCTTGCAGACACACTGTTCACTAGTAAATGTTATCTCCTTGCAGACAAACACACATCACTTTTCCACGTCACTTCCCTGCAACTCCCTCTCCTTCACATTCATCATAACTCCCACATGGAGAACAGAAAGAGGCCTGTCTTACAGAGAGAAGGGCACGGAGAGTCATAGATTCTGTTACTGTTGTTCATGTGAAGGATTCCAATGCGCTGGGAAAAATACAGTTCTTCAGTTGTTCTGATGGATCATAGTAACAATAGAATGAATATAATTACACCCCTTCATTTCTGTATAACCAGTTCATGTCAGTCCGTGCTTCTCTCTCCGATTCATACAGTCTGGTATAGTCTGGTCCGAATTTCACCAAATAACAAACTACCATCCCTCTACAGCATGCCTTGGGATGTTTCATCTATTGCTCCATATTGTATGAAACAGGGACTGTTCTAACATCTTTCTACAGCCATCACATAGAACTATTCATAGACCTGTCCTTGTAACAGCGGTCTTGTTCAACTTTTAATTATCCAAATTATTCATGGGCTTTTGAGGGCCAGCAGTGAGTTCTCATCCCAAATTGCACCCTTGTCCCTATATAGGGCACTACTTTTGACCAGGGCCCATAGGCTAGTAGTGAGCTACTCCAGACCAGGGCCCAACGGCTAGTACTGAGCTACTTCAGACCAGGGCCCATGCAGTATAAAGGGAATAGGGAGGTTTTTGGGACTCTCCTGCCTCCGTCTCTTTTTCTGCCCTGACAGAAATCCTTCTTCTCTATGACGCTCAGGATCAGAGGTGTACAACAGAATAGTAGCACATGCCTGGTTCAGTAGCACAGAGCTGGTTCAGTATTATAGAGCTGGTTCAGTATTATAGAGCTGGTTCAGTATTATAGAGCTGGTTCAGTAGCACAGAGCTGGTTCAGTAGCACAGAGCTGGTTCAGTATTATAGAGCTGGTTCAGTATTATAGAGCTGGTTCAGTAGCACAGAGCTGGTTCAGTAGCACAGAGCTGGTTCAGTATCACAGAGCTGGTTCAGTATCACAGAGCTGGTTCAGTATTATAGAGCTGGTTCAGTAGCACAGAGCTGGTTCAGTAGCACAGAGCTGGTTCAGTAGCACACGGCTGGTTCAGTAGCACAGAGCTGGTTCAGTATCACAGAGCTGGTTCAGTATCACAGAGCTGGTTCAGTATTATAGAGCTGGTTCAGTAGCACAGAGCTGGTTCAGTATTATAGAGCTGGTTCAGTAGCACAGAGCTGGTTCAGTATCACAGAGCTGGTTCAGTATCACAGAGCTGGTTCAGTATTATAGAGCTGGTTCAGTAGCACAGAGCTGGTTCAGTAGCACACGGCTGGTTCAGGAGCACAGAGCTTGTTCTGTATCATAGAGCTGGTTGAGTATTATAGAGCTGGTTCAGTAGCACAGAGCTGGTTCAGTATTTACATTTACATTTAAGTCATTTAGCAGACGCTCTTATCCAGAGCGACTTACAAATTGGTGCATTCACCTTATGACATCCAGTGGAACAGCCACTTTACAATAGTGCATCTAAATCTTTTAAGGGGGGGGGTGAGAAGGATTACTTTATCCTATCCTAGGTATTCCTTAAAGAAGTGGGGTTTCAGGTGTCTCCGGAAGGTGGTGATTGACTCCGCTGTCCTGGCGTCGTGAGGGAGTTTGTTCCACCATTAGGGGGCCAGAGCAGCGAACAGTTTTGACTGGGCTGAGCGGGAACTGTACTTCCTCAGTGGTAGGGAGGCGAGCAGGCCAGAGGTGGATGAACGCAGTGCCCTTGTTTGGGTGTAGGGCCTGATCAGAGCCTGGAGGTACTGAGGTGCCGTTCCCCTCACAGCTCCATAGGGATGAGTATCACACGGCTGGTTCAGTAGCACACAGATGGTTCAGTAGCACAGAACTGGTTCAGTGTCACACGGCTGGTTCAGTAGCACACAGATGGTTTAGTATCATAGAGCTGGTTCAGTATTATGGAGCTGGTTCAGTAGCACAGAGCTGGTTCAGAATTATGGAGCTGGTTCAGTAGCACAGAGCTGGTTCAGTATTATGGAGCTGGTTCAGTAGCACAGAGCTGGTTCAGTATTATGGAGCTGGTTCAGTAGCACAGAGCTGGTTCAGAATTATGGAGCTGGTTCAGTAGCACAGAGCTGGTTCAGTAGCACATAAATGGTTCAGTAGCACACAGATGGTTTAGTAGCACAGAGCTGGTTCAGTACCATAGAGCTGGTTCAGTAACACAGAGTTTGTTCAGTAGAACAGAGCTGGTTCAGTATTATAGAGCTGGTTCAGTAGCAGAGAGTTGGTTCAGTAGCACAGAGCTGGTTCAGAAGCAGAGAGCTGGTTGAGTATTATAGAGCTGGTTCAGTAGAACAGAGCTGGTTCAGAAGCAGAGAGCTGGTTCAGTATTATAGAGCTGGTTCAGTAGCAGAGAGTTGGTTCAGTAGCACAGTGCTGGTTTCGCAGCACAGAGTTTGATCAGTTACACAGAGCTGTGTCAATAGTAGGGTTACAGTTTACTAGACTTACAGTAGCCTATAATTAAGTCTCATTGTGTTATGGATACTGTAGTGAATGGCAGAACAGGGAAGCAAACCCGGGTCACAAGCATGAAACACCCTACGCATCGCTCCGATATACATATCCCAACCAGAAGCCATGGATTACAGGCAACATCCACATTGAGCTAAAGGCTAGAGCTTCCACTTTCAAGGAGTGGGAAACTAATCCGGACACATGTAAAAAAATCCCTCTATGCCCTCAGATGAACCATCAAACAAGTGTCAATACAGGATTAAGATTGAATACTACTACACCGGCTCTGGCGATCGTCAGATGTGGCAGGGCTTGAAAACGTAGAATGTATGCACACATGACTGTAAGTCGCTTTGGATAAAAGCGTCTGCTAAATGGCATATATTATTATATTATTATTATTATTATTATATTATTATTAAAACTATTACAGACTAAAAAGGGAAACACAGACGCGAGCTGCGCAGTGACGCAAGCCTACCAGACGAGTTAAATTTCTTTGATGCTTGCGTCGAGGCAAACAACACTGAAGCATGCACGAGAGCACCAGCTGTTCTGGATGACTGTGTGATAATGCTCTCGGTAGCTGCGGGCCAGATGGATTACCAGGACGTGGTTTCAAGCAGACCACCATAGTCCCTGTGCCCAAGGAAGCGAAGGTAACCAGGTTACCGCCCCGTAGCACTCACATCGGTAGCCATGAAGTGCTTTGATAGGCTGGTCATGGCTCACATCAACAGCATCCTCCCGGACACCCTAGACCCACTCCAATTCGCATACCGCCCCAACAGATCCACAGATGAGGCAATCTCAATCTCAATGCTGTTCATTGACTACAGCTCAGCGTTCAACACCATAATGCCCACGAAGCTCATCATTAAGCTAAGGACCCTGGGACTAAACACTTCCCTCTGCAACTGAATCCTGGACTTCCTGACGGGCCGCCTCCAGGTGGTAAGGGTCTGTCACGCTGATCTTCAACACTGGGGCCCCTCAGGGGTGTCCACTCCTGTACTCTCTCTTCTCCCACGCATGCATTGCCAAACACGACTCATTAAGTTTGCTGACGACACAACAGTGGTAGGCCTGATCACCGACAACGATGAGACAGTCTATAGGGATGAGGTCAGAGACATGGCAGTGTGGTTCCAATAACCTCTCCCTCAATGTGAGCAAGACAAAGGAGCTGATCGTGGACTACAGGAAAAGGCGGGCCGAACAGGCCCCCATTGATATCAAAGGGGCTGTAGTGGAGCGGGGCGAGAGTTTCAAGGTTCTTGGTGTCCACATCACCAACGAAACTATCATTGTCCAAGCACACCAAGGCAGTCGTGAAGAGGGCACGAAAAAACATTTTCCCCCTCAGGAGACTGAAGAGATTTGGCATGGGTCCTCATATCCTCAAAAGGTTCTACAGCTGCACCATCGAGAGCATCCTGCCTGACTGCATCACCTCCTGGTATGGCAACTGTTTGGCATCTGACCGTAAGGCGCTTCAAACTTGTGTTGCGTTCAGAGGGTAGTACGTAGTCTTCCCTGGAAATTCTTTACCCAGTACATCAGTGGGGCCAAGGTCTAGATTTGACTTAAATCCAATTTTAGACAACTAACTTCACATTTCATATTCCCCAAACATTCTCTTTGATTTGGATATTTTCCATACAACGTACAATGTATAAACATCAAACATATACTAGGAAAACTCCTCACGTTACAATTTTTTTTTATAACAAAACAAAAATGACATACATTTTCATATTCCATCTATCGTCATGACCACCATTGTGGCTGGCGGAAACCATTGTTCTAAAGTCCCTTTATTTCATGTTTAATGTTCTGAGGCTGGTTCTCCATAGTAACAGGACAAAGGAATTTGTCTGTGGCCTGAGATTTACCAGGGGCGTGAGGGGTCATAAAAAAAACACATCTTGAGACCCCTAGATCTCTCCTCCTCTGTTGGGGTTGATAGATCATCTGTAGAGCTGTGGTCTCCTGTAACCTGACCTGTTCAGGACAGTCATGACAATAGTCACTTCACCCATACCTACATGTACATATTACCTCCACTAACATGTACCCTCGCACACTGACTAGACATGTGTACCCCCTGTACACAGCCTCGTTATTGTTGTTTTATTGTGTTATTATTTTTGACTTCAGTTTATTTGGTAAATATTTTCTTAGCTCTTCTTGAACTGCACTGTTGGGTAGGGGCTGGTAAAGTAAGCATTTTCACGGTAAAGTCTACCACATGTAACAAATCACGTTTGATTTGATTTGAAATTCATCTCAAGGTGAATCAACAGGGGGTTTTGGACAAGGCTAGTCTGCAGTCTGCAGCAAGTCTTCAGACACATCCAACACTATCACTACTGTGGTTTACCTTCATTCCTATCTGTATTGATATCAAAATAACATTAGCTTATACAACATTTGCACAGGCTATATTTCTGTATCCTACAATTAACAAGAACCATATTTTACTGGGCACCGGGAAGTGCAGTTGCAATACAATTTGAGTCAAAGGAGACATAGATATCTGTTTTACATATTAATAATATGGTTATTGTGTAAAGTCCTGGCTTCTCTCAGGATTGCAGATGCTAAGAATAGATCATGAGGACTTGCATGCATTTCAGTTACAGTAATAAAAACCATACAAACTTACTAAAATAGATTTTCTTCCAGAATCTTTTTAAATGTAGGACAGATGAGTGGTGTTTTAGCCAACACAGTATCTCTGACCTGATATTTCCAGAACTGCCTCCCAGAAGCAATAGAAATGAACAGTAATGTTCCCAGCTCAGGACAAAGATACTGTATGTCTAGACATCAGCTTATAAAATACAGAATAATGGGGATGAGGTTTACTCAAGCCTACCAAAGTCCTTAATGGAGTTACATTACCTATAAATTCAGCAATTCATAATTTTAACTCCACCCTCCCAGGACTCCATCCCCCAGGACTCCATCCCCAGAACTCCATCCCCAGGACTCAATCCCCAGGACTCCATCCCCAGAACTCCATCCCCAGAACTCCATCCCCCAGGACCTCATCCCCAGGACTCCATCCCCAGGACTCCATCCCCAGAAGAACTCCATCCTCAGAAGAACTCCATCCCCAGAACTCCAACCCCCAGGACTCCATCCCCAGGACTCCATCCCCAGAACTCCATCCCCAGAACTCCATTCCCAGGACTCCATCCCCAGGACTCCATCCCCAGAACTCCATTCCCAGAACTCCATAACCCAGGACCCCATCCCCAGGACTCTATCCCCAGAACTCCATCCCCAGGACTCCATCCCCAGAACTCCATCCCCAGAACTCCATAACCCAGGACTCCATCCCCAGGACTCCATCCCCAGGACTCCATCCCCAGAACTCCATCCCCAGAACTCCATAACCCAGGACTACATCCCCAGAACTCCATCCCCAGGACTCCATCCCCAGGACTCCATCTCCAGGACTCCACCCCTAGAAATATAGCTTGATGGACAGTGAATGCTGCTTCTCTCCAGAGCCTGACCTACAGTATCAAACTGTGGTATGTCAAGGTACAACGGGGCTCACAGAAAAACAGAGACGGACACTGAAACACTGTAATTCTGCTGCTGCTCCACACTGAGACACTGTAATTCTGCTGCTGCTCCACATTGAAACACTGTAATTCTGCTGCTGCTCCACACTGAGACACTGTAATTCTGCTGCTGCTCCACCCTGAACACTGTAATTCTGCTGCTGCTCCACACTGAGACACTGTAATTCTGCTGCTGCTCCACACTGAGACACTAATTCTGCTGCTGCTCCACACTCAGACACTCCACAATGAAATGCAGAAATACTTTTCAGCACCACTGGCTGAAATTACATTTTTTTGCATCTACCTATCAATTTTGAGAATTCTTGGTATTTTGGTCCGTTAATATTAGTATTTTCAAAAAGTTCACATACAAATATGTAAAACAACGAAAATGTTTATTTAGATTGTCATACTACTATCATAAAGCATTTTCTTCTTTTTAACAACTTTAAAATTGACATACATCAATCATTTCAAAGCTCACTACATTGAATTACACAGAATTTCAAAGCCCATTTCATAGACAATGTTACATACTGGACTACATTTAATAAACATATTTTGAAGAGATTGTGATTGCTTCTAAATAGGCTTTTGGCACTTGGTAGTCTTAATTTAAATGTACTTGTCTTTAACTAACTCATTTCTCCGGAAGTCAGACTCTTCCCACATGCTTCAGCGTCTGCATTTACACCAAATGATCTGTGGTTATCCTCTGGTTATCCTCTGGTTATCCTGTGGTTATCCTCTGGTTATCCTCTGGTTATCCTGTGGTTATCCTGTGGTTATCCTCTGGTTATCCTGTGGTTATCCTCTGTTTATTCTGTGGTTATCCTCTGGTTATCCTGTGGTTATCCTCTGGTTATCCTGTGGTTATCCTGTGGTTATCCTGTGGTTATCCTCTGGTTATCCTGTGGTTATCCTCTGGTTATCCTCTGGTTATCCTCTGGTTATCCTCTGGTTATCCTGTGGTTATCCTCTGGTTATCCTCTGGTTATCCTGTGGTTATCCTGTGGTTATCCTCTGGTTATCCTGTGGTTATCCTCTGTTTATTCTGTGGTTATCCTCTGGTTATCCTGTGGTTATCCTCTGGTTATCCTGTGGTTATCCTGTGGTTATCCTGTGGTTATCCTCTGGTTATCCTGTGGTTATCCTCTGGTTATCCTGTGGTTATCTTCTGGTTATCCTGTGGTTATCCTGTGGTTATCCTCTGGTTATCCTGTGGTTATCCTCTGGTTATCCTGTGGTTATCCTCTGGTTATCCTGTGGTTATCCTGTGGTTATCCTGTGGTTATCCTCTGGTTATCCTGTGGTTATCCTGTGGTTATCCTCTGGTTATCCTGTGGTTATCCTCTGGTTATCCTCTGGTTATCCTCTGGTTATCCTGTGGTTATCCTGTGGTTATCCTCTGGTTATCCTGTGGTTATCCTCTGGTTATCCTGTGGTTATCCTGTGGTTATCCTCTGGTTATCCTCTGGTTATCCTGTGGTTATCCTCTGGTTATCCTGTGGTTATCCTGTGGTTATCCTCTGGTTATCCTGTGGTTATCCTGTGGTTATCCTCTGGTTATCCTCTGGCTATCCTCTGGTTATCCTGTGGTTATCCTGTGGTTATCCTCTGGTTATCCTCTGGTTATCCTGTGGTTATCCTGTGGTTATCCTGTGGTTATCCTCTGGTTATCCTGTGGTTATCCTGTGGTTATCCTGTGGTTATCCTGTGGTTATCCTGTGGTTATCCTCTGGTTATCATGTGGTTATCCTCTGGTTATCCTGTGGTTATCCTCTGGTTATCCTTAGATATATTCTCCAGACTTTCCAATTGAGAATTGTTGATATTCTGTCATTCTTTCTATTCTATATCATATTTTATTTGAATGAATTTGCCAAAAATGCATGTCTTTAGTATTATAAATATTTTTTTAAAGTATTTATCCACAATCTGCTCTGGAAAAGTCTGGTCCTGAAGTAAAACCAATATATGCACATATTTCAGAAAAATTGTAATGAATTTATTTTATTTTATTTGTGTCTACATCAACTGGTAAAAGTTGATTGTGAAATGGTTAAAGGCTCTATATAATACTGTATGTTTTCTTGAATTTGTTCAGGATTGGGGGACTGTGGAAAGACCTCTAGAGGCATGTCTGGTGGGATAAGTGTGTATGTCAGAGCTGTGTGTAAGTTGACTATGCAAACATTTTGGGATTTTCAACACATTGTTTCTTATAAAAATAAGTGATGCAGTCAGTCTCTCCTCAATTCTTAGCCAAGAGAGACTGGCATGCATAGTATTCATATCAGCCCTCTGATTACAATTAAGAGCAACACATGCCACTCTGTTCTGGGCCAGCTGCAGCTTAACTAGGTCTTTACTTGCAGCACTGGACCACACGACTGGACAATAATCAAGATTAGACAAAGCTAGGGCCTGCAGAACTTGTTTTTTGGAGTGTGGTGTCAAAAAAGCAGAGTATCTCTTTATTACGGACAGACCTCTCCCCATCTTTACAACCATTGAATCTATATGTTTTGACCATGACAGTTTACAATCTAAGGTAACACCAAGTAATTTAGTCTCCTCAACTTGTTCAACAGCCACACCATTCATTACCAGATTCAGCTGAGGTCTAGCATAATAAGGAATGATTTGTACCAAATACAATGCTCTTAGTTTTAGAGATATTCAGGAGGACCAGTTTATTACTGGCCACCCACTCCAAAACAGATTGCAACTCTTCGTTAAGGGGCGGCAGGGTAGCCTAGTGATTAGAGCATTGGACTAGTAACAGAAAGGTTACAAGATTGAATCCCTGAGCTGACAAGGTAAAAATCAGTTGTTCTGCCTCTGAACAAGGCAGTTAACCCGCTGTTCCTAGGCCGTCATTGAAAATAAGAATTGTTCTTTAAACTGACTTGCCTCGTTAAATTAAGGTAGTAAAAAATAAAAATAAATCCGTGACTTCATTAGCTGTGGTTGCTGATGGGTATATGGTTGAATCCTCAGCATACATGGACACACATGCTTTGTTTAATGCCAGCGGCAGGTCATTTAGTGAAAGTAGAGGGCCTAGAGAGCTGCCCTGCGGTACACCACACTTTACATGTTTGATATTAGAGACGCTTCCACTAAAGAAAACCCTTTGAGCTCCATTGAATAGATAGTTCTGAATCCACAATATACCAGAGGTTGAAAGCCATAGCACTTACGTTTATTAAACAACAGGTTATGGTCAATAATATTAAAAGCTGCACTGAAGTCTAACAGTACAATTCATCTTATTATCAATTTGTCAATTTATCATTTTTGTCTGTGAAGTCAGTACATGTTGAGTGCCATTCTATATAAGCATGCTGAATGTCTGTTGTTAATTTGTTTACAGAGAGATAGCATTGTATTTTTTCAAACACAATTTTTTTCCAGCAGTTTGCTAGGAGCTGGCAGCAAGTTTATAGGTCTGCTGTTTGAACCAGTAAAATTCCCCTTTACCACTCTTGGGTAGTGGAATTACTTTGGCTTCCCTCCAGGACTGAGGACAAAGACTTACCTCGAGGCTCATATTAAAATATGACAGACAGGATTGGCTATAGAGTCAGCTACCATCCTCAGTAGCTTTCCATCTAAGTTGTTAATGCCAGGAGGTTTGTCAGCTACTAATCTATCCTAACATTACTACTAATTTATCCTAGCACTACTACTAATCTATCCTAACACTATTGTTAATCTATCCTAACATTTCCAAAGGCTTCCACTAGATGTAAACAGTCTTTATAACTTTGTTTCTGGCTTCTACTATGAAGGGGGATCGAATAAGAGCTGTTTGAATCACGGGTCTGGCAGAATGCCATAAGTCACGCATGCGGCGTGAAAGCGAGCTCCGTTCCTTTTCATTTCTAAAGACAAAGGAATTTTCCGGTTGGAATATTATTGAAGATTTATTATAAAAACAAGATTGATTATATACATCGTTTGACATGTTTCTACGAACTGTAATGGAACTGTTTTGACTTTTCGTCTGAACTAAGTGCCTGCGCCTTGTGAATTTGGATTTGTGAACTAAACTTGCAAACAAAAAGGAGGTATTTGGACATAAATTATGGACTTCATCGAACAAAACAAACATTTATTGTGGAACTGGGATTCCTGGGAGTGCATTCCGAAGAAGTTCATCAAAGGTAAGTGAATATTTATAACGCTATTCTGAGTTTTGTGACACCTCTCCTTGGTTGGAAAATGGCTGTATGTTTTTCTGTGGCGAGGTGCTGACCTAACATAATTACATGGTGTGCTTTTACCGTAAAACCTTTTTGAAATCTGACACAGTGGTTGCATTAAGGAGAAGTTTATCTTTAATTGTGTGTTTAACACTTGTATCTTTCATCAATGTTTATGATGAGTATTTCTGTAATTTGATGTGGCTCTCTGCACTTTCGCCGGATGTTTGTTTGAGACAATGCATTTCTGAACATAACGCACCAATTTCAAGGTTTTTGGACATACAGATTAACTTTATCGAACAAAACACACATGTATTGTCTAACATGGAGTCCTGGGAGTCACATCCGGTGAGGATCATCAAAGGTTAGTGATTCATTTTAACGCTATTTCTGTCTTTTGTGACACCTCTCCTTTCTTTGGAAAATGGCTGTATGTTTTTCTGTGACTAGACACTAACTTAACATAACCGAAAGGTGTGTTTTGCCGTAAAACCTTTTTGAAATCAGACACTGCTGCTGGATTAACAAGAAGTTTATCTTTAAAATGGTGTATAATACGTGTATGTTTGAGGAATTTTAATTATGAGATTTCTGTTGTTTTCAATTTGGCGCCCTGCAATTTCACTGGCTGTTGTCGAGGTGAGACGCTACCGTCCCACATATCACAAAGAAATTAATCTATCCTAACACTACTGTTAATCTATCCTAAAACTACTGTTAATCTATCCTAAAACTACTGTTAATCTATCCTAACACTACTGATAATCTATCCTAACACTACTGTTAATCTATCCTAAAACTACTGTTAATCTATCCTAAAACTACTGTTAATCTATCCTAACACTACTGTTAATCTATCCTAACACTACTGTTAATCTATCCTAACACTACTGTTAATCTATCCTAACACTACTGTTAATCTATCCTAATACTACTGTTAATCTATACTAACACTACTACTAATCTATCCGAACACTACTGTTAATCTATCCTAACACTACTGTTAATCTATCCGAACACTACTGTTAATCTATCCTAACACTACTGTTAATCTATCCTAATACTACTGTTAATCTATACTAACACTACTACTAATCTATCCTAACACTACTGTTAATCTATCCTAATACTACTGTTAATCTATACTAACACTACTACTAATCTATCCTAACACTACTGTTAATCTATCCTAACACTACTGTTAATCTATCCGAACACTACTGTTAATCTATCCTAACACTACTGTTAATCTATCCTAATACTACTGTTAATCTATACTAACACTACTACTAATCTATCCTAACACTACTGTTAATCTATCCTAATACTACTGTTAATCTATACTAACACTACTACTAATCTATCCTAACACTACTGTTAATCTATCCTAACACTACTGTTAATCTATCCGAACACTACTGTTAATCTATCCTAACACTACTGTTAATCTATCCTAATACTACTGTTAATCTATACTAACACTACTACTAATCTATCCTAACACTACTGTTAATCTATCCTAACACTACTGTTAATCTATCCGAACACTACTGTTAATCTATCCTAACACTACTGTTAATCTAGCCTAACACTACTACTAATCTATCCAAACACTAATTCTAATCTATCCTAACACTACTGTTAATCTATCCTAACACTACTACTAATATATCCAAACACTAATTCTAATCTATCCTAACACTACTGTTAATCTATCCTAACACTACTGTTAATCTAGCCTAACACTACTACTAATATATTCAAACACTAATTCTAATCTATCCTAACACTACTGTTAATCTATCCTAACACTACTGTTAATCTATCCTAACACTACTGTTAATCTATCCAAACACTACTGTTAATCTATCCTAACACTACTGTTAATCTATCCTAACACTACTGTTAATCTATCCTAACACTACTGTTAATCTATCCTAACACTACTGTTAATCTATCCTAACACTACTGTTAATCTATCCTAACACTACTGTTAATCTATCCTAACACTACTGTTAATCTATCCTAATACTACTGTTAATCTATACTAACACTACTACTAATCTATCCTAACACTACTGTTAATCTATCCTAACACTACTGTTAATCTATCCAACACTACTGTTAATCTATCCTAACACTACTGTTAATCTATCCTAACACTACTGTTAATCTATCCTAACACTACTGTTAATCTATACTAACACTACTACTAATCTATCCTAACACTACTGTTAATCTATCCTAACACTACTACTAATCTATCCTAACACTACTGTTAATCTATCCTAACACTACTGTTAATCTATCCTAATACTACTGTTAATCTATACTAACACTACTACTAATCTATCCTAACACTACTGTTAATCTATCCTAACACTACTGTTAATCTATCCTAACACTACTGTTAATCTATCCTAACACTACTGTTAATCTATCCTAACACTACTGTTAATCTATCCTAACACTACTGTTAATCTATCCTAACACTACTGTTAATCTATCCTAACACTACTGTTAATCTATCCTAACACTACTGTTAATCTATCCTAACACTACTACTAATCTATCCTAACACTACTGTTAATCTATCCTAACACTACTGTTAATCTATCCTAACACTACTGTTAATCTATCCTAACACTACTGTTAATCTATCCTAACACTACTGTTAATCTATCCTAACACTACTGTTAATCTATCCTAACACTACTGTTAATCTATCCTAACACTACTGTTAAAAACCTCATAAGGATGATGCGAATTTTCGCAGCTTTTTGTAAGAAATCGCGCAACATTTCAACGCCCTGCTACTCATGCCAGGAATATAGTATATGCATATGATTAGTATGTGTGCATAGAAAACACTCTGAAGTTTCTAGAACTAGTTCAATGGTGTCTGTGACTATAACAGAACGAGTTCCATGGTCAAAATCGCCAGAAAACCTGGTTACTTTTTTGACTGAGAAAATCAATCCGCCAGTATACGTATTGTTTAAGGCATGTCGTAAATGTTGGAACCGTGTTTGCAATTCCTACAGATTCCACACGATGTCGCCAGTGTACTGTTTTCCAGGTCCCTTTATCCTTGGTTAGATCACTGACAAGGATGCCATTTTTTTAACCGCGCACCCAGGAAACCTGTCGTTCTCAAAATGGACTTCATTTTCAAAACATACAGCTATTGAATACAGATCGCTCCATGATCAATTTGATCGTTTATTAACGTTTACTAATACCTAAACTTGGATTACAGAAGTAGGTTGAAGTGTTTTGTCAAAGTTTATAGGCAACTTTATGAATTTTAAAAAGTGACGTTGCGTCTTGTAAAAGGGAATATTCCTGGATCAGACCGGTCTTCAGAAAACGTCATTTTGGCTATACAATGACGGATTTAATCGGTAAAAAGACCCAATTGTGATGTTTATGGGATATATAGGAGTGCCAAGAAAGAAGCTCGTCAAAGGTAATGAATGTTTTATATTTTATTTCTGCGTTTTGGGTAGCGCTGGCTACCGCAAAATCTGTCGTTTTTAGGTGACGTTGCAGTACTTTGGGGGTGCATGCTATCAGATAATTGCTTCTCATGCTTTCGCCGAAAAGCATTTTACAAATCTGACTCGGTGGCTTGATTCACAACGAGTGTAGCTTTAATTCAGTACCTTGTATGTGTGTTTTAATGAAAGTTTGATTTTTATCAAAAACTATACGTGGCGCTCTTGAAATTTCCGCTGATTTGATCCCGACAGCGGAACCAACTCCCTAAAAGTTTCTATCCTAACACTACTGTTAATCTATCCTAAAACTACTGTTAGTTTATCCTAACACCTCTGTTAATCTATCCTAACACCACTACTAATCTATCCTAACACTACTGTTAATCTATCCTAACACTACTGTTAGTTTATCCTAACACCTCTGTTAATCTATCCTAACACCACTACTAATCTATCCTAACACTACTGTTAATCTATCCTAACACTACTGTTAATCTATCCTTACACTACTGTTAATCTATCCTAACACTACTGTTAGTAAATCCTAACACTACTGTTAGTAAATCCTAAAACTACTGTTAATCTAGCCTAACACTACTACTAATCTATCCTAACACTACTGTTAATCTATCCTAACACTACTGTTAATCTATCCTAACACTACTGTTAATCTATCCTAACACTACTGTTAATCTATCCTAACACTACTGTTAATCTATCCTAACACTACTACTAATCTATCCTAACACTACTGTTAATCTATCCTAACACTACTGTTAATCTATCCTAACACTACTGTTAGTAAATCCTAAAACTACTGTTAATCTAGCCTAACACTACTACTAATCTATCCAAACACTAATTCTAATCTATCCTAACACTACTGTTAATCTATCCTAACACTACTACTAATCTATCCTAACACTACTGTTAATCTATCCTAACACTACTGTTAATCTATCCTAACACTACTGTTAATCTATCCTAACACTACTGTTAATCTATCCAAACACTACTGTTAATCTATCCTAACACTACTGCTAATCTATCCTAACACTACTGTTAATCTATCCTAACACTACTGTTAATATATTTTAACACTACTGTTAATCTATCCTAACACTACTGTTAATCTATCCGAACACTACTGTTAATCTATCCTAACACTACTACTAATCTATCCTAAAACTACTGTTAATCTATCCTAACACTACTACTAATCTATCCTAAAACTACTGTTAATCTATCCTAACACTACTACTAATCTATCCTAAAACTACTGTTAATCTATCCTAACACTACTACTAATCTATCCTAACACTACTGTTAATCTATCCTAACACTACTGTTAATCTATCCTAACACTACTGTTAATCTATCCTAACACTACTGTTAATCTATCCTAACACTACTGTTAATCTATCCTAACACTACTACTAATCTATCCTAAAACTACTGTTAATCTATCCTAACACTACTACTAATCTATCCTAAAACTACTGTTAATCTATCCTAACACTACTACTAATCTATCCTAACACTACTGTTAATCTATCCTAACACTACTGTTAATCTATCCTAACACTACTGTTAATCTATCCTAACACTACTACTAATCTATCCTAACACTACTGTTAATCTATCCTAACACTACTACTAATCTATCCTAAAACTACTGTTAATCTATCCTAACACTACTACTAATCTATCCTAAAACTACTGTTAATCTATCCTAACACTACTACTAATCTATCCTAAAACTACTGTTAATCTATCCTAACACTACTAATAATCACCTCCCTAACCAAGGCCCTTCTCCCTTGATTGATCAGTTTGGCCGGGCGCTGGCCACTGTGTTTTTGGGGACCTTCAATGATGCACACATTTATTGGTACCCTTCTCCAGATCGGTGCCTCAACACAATCCTGTCTCTGAGTTCTAAGGACAATTCCTTTGAGCGCATGGCTTGGTTTTTGCTCTGAAATGCACTGTCAACTGTGGGGCCTTTATATAGACAGGTGTGTGCCTTTCCAAATCATGTCCAATTAATTGAATTTACCACAGGTAGACTCCAATCAAGTTGTGGAAACATCTCAAGGGTAGAAATAGGATGCACCTGTGGTGAGCTCAATTTCAAGTCCCATAGCAAAGGGTCTGAATACTTACGTAAATAAGGTATTTATGTTTTTTTGTATTTAGTACATTTGCAAAAATGTATTAAACCTTTTTTCACATTGTCATTATGGGGTATTGTGATGTCATTATGGGATATTGTGATGTCATTATGGGGTATTGTGATGTCATTATGGGGTATTGTGATGTCATTATGGGGTATTGTGATGTCATTATGGGGTATTGTGATGTCATTATGGGGTATTGTGTGTAGGTTGATGAGGAATTTATTTAATTTTATTCATTTTAGACTAAGGCTGTAATGAAACAAAATGTTGAAAAAGTCAAAGGGGTCTGAAAACTTTCCGAATGCGCTACCTATCTCCCTGATATATTACATCATTTATGTAGCAGCATACAATGCTGTAATGTTCGTCGTATTCCTCTGGTGAGGAGTAAGACAGATCGGACCAATTTGCAGCGTCGTATGTGTCCGTTTTAATATTTAAAAAAACGAACACTACAAAAATACAAAATAACAACGTGAAACAAACGAAACAGTCCCGTGTAGCACTAACACAAACACGGAAAATAAACACCCACAAACCAAAAGTGAAACCCAGGCTACCTAAGTATGATTCTCAATCAGGGACAACGATTGACAGCTGCCTCTGATTGAGAACCATACAAGGCCGAACTCAAAAACCAACATAGAAAAACAAACATAGACTGCCCACCCCAACTCACACCCCTGACCATACTAAAACAAAGACAAAAACAAAAGGAACTAAGGTCAGAACGTGACGTACATTTTTGGATTTTTGTGCTGTGCTCACTTAATTAAACAGGAAACTTGTCATCAAACTTTGTCATATAAACCATTCTCTGGATTTATGGTGCTTTCAAGACAACTGGGAACTCTGAAAAAAACAAGGTCGAATCATGATGACGTCAGTGATCTTCAGGTCGGAGCTCTAGAAAGAGGCCAGAGTTCCCCACTTACAATTCCCAGTTGGATGACCATTCAAAACATATTTTCCCAGTCAGAGCTCGTTCCCAGTTGTCTTGAACTCATTGAAGTCAGATTTCCCAGTTCTGAGTCAATAGTTGTTTTGAGCCCTGCACAAATGATGCTGGATTGGCAGCATGGCCAATGTTGAGTGTTTATAATTTTAAGCCTGGAAAGGAGACCTTTAAACTGAGAATTGGGACGACACACCCACTCCACTGAATAGCAGGCTAATGATTGCCTTGCAGTGCTTGCAGTTAGCCAACTGATTCATTACAAACCACTTGTTGTTGTTGTGTAATGTTCATGTCCAATGGCTGATGAGCATGTTTTATCTGTCATTTCTCTTCATTATTTCTCTTCATATGACAAGGATTAAAATGGATTTGCCGGTAGACTGTCGACTTGATTCATGATGATGACAGCTATCTAAGATTTTGAAAGTCCAATCAAAGCTACTGTAGATATAACGTGATTTGACATAATTTTATCTGTGGCCAATAACCTTGAGCCGTCAATCCCGATGGGATTGAGTTTTCGAGCTCTGCCCTTAAATGTGTCAGTGACGTGGTGTCACAATGAGTGACAGAACACTGAGCCAATCACAGCGCAACTAGAGAACATTAGCAACCCTTATTTTCCGCTGGCTGCCCCACCACCACAGAAACCACTGAACTAGGCTGAAACATCTGCATTTTAGAGCTGCCTTACTCAAGAAAGCAAAATAGAGACCATGTGTGTATGGAGGCTTTATTAACTCAAAGATTGTTATATCTTTTTTTTACATTGTTTGTAAACTGATATGTGACACATATTAACGCCAAAATAGCATGCAAAAAAAGGCAACCCCCACAAATCAGATATACTGCCCTGAATGATGGGTCGCCACTGCCTAACATTGTATAACTGTCACCCTGTAAAGTCCCAGCGGCTCCATCTGAGTCAGCATGACAGCATGTGACAGCATGTGACAGCATGAAGTCGAGTAGCTCTATTTTCGTTATCCGTCTCTCTCATTCTCTCATTCATAATGAAAACACTCTCTCTGTCTTATTCATGTTATATTTATCACATGGAAGAAATGGGATGTCTCCTTCACTACAGTACAACCAGTCCAGACAGTGAGGCACCCAAAGCCCCAATATGCAGTATTAACTTCCGTGTCCCGAATGGCCATCTTGTGGCCATTCTTTTATATTATATTCTATTCTATTATTTTCTATTCTATTATTTTCTATTATATTCTATATATATTATTTTGCATTCTATTATTTTCTATTCTATTCTATTATTTCCCATTCTCTTATTTTCTATTTTATTATTTTCTATTCTATTCTAGTATTTTCTATTCTATTCTATCATTTTCTATTCTATTCTGTTACTTTCTATTCTAGTATTTTCTATTCTATTATTTTCTATTATATTCTATTATTTTCCATTCTATTATTTTCTATTCTATTCTATTATTTTTCCTTTCTCTTCTTTTCTATTATGTTCTATTCTATTCTAGTATTTTCTATTCTATTCTGTTATTTTCAATTCTATTATTTTCCATTCTATTATTTTCTATTATATTATTTACTAATATATTATTTTCTATTCTATTATATTATTTTCTATTCTATTCAATTCTAGCATTTTCTATTCTGTTCTATTATTTTTTGTACTATTCTATTTTCTATTCTAGTATTTTCTATTCTATTCGATTATTTTCTTTTCCATTATTTTCTATTATTTTCTATTCTGTTCTATTATTTTTTGTTCGATTCTATTTTCTATTCCATTATTTTCTATTCTATTATTTTCAAGTTTATTCTAGTATTTTCTATTCTATACTATTATTTTATATTCTATTCTGTTATTTTCTATTCTATTATTTCTAATCTATTCTATTATTTTCTACTCTATTCTATTATTTTCTACTCTATTCTATTATTTTCTATTCTATTCTATTATTTTCTATTCTATAATTGTTTTTATTCTATAATTTTCTATTCTATCATTTTCTATTCTATTCTATCATTTTCTATTCTATTCTGTTACTTTCTATTCTAGTATATTCTATTATATTATATTATTTTCTATTCTATTCTATTATTTTCCATTCTATTATTTTCTATTCTATTCTATTATTCTCTATTCTATTATTTTCTATTCTATTATTTTATAATATATTATTTTCTATTCTATTCTATTATTTTCTATTCTGCTCTATTATGTTTTGTTCTATTCTATTTTCTATTCTAGTATTTTCTATTCTATTCTATAATTTTCAATTCTATTCTGTTATTCTCTATTCTATTATTTTCTATTCTATTCTGCTGCACGGTCAGATCTGGAAGCACTAGCATTTCGCTACACATTTCTGCTAACCATGTGTATGTGACCAATACAATTGGATTTGACTTGAATAAAGAGCAAAACTTGAAAAAAAAAAAGATCAATGCCGAATAAAAAAAAAGATCTTTAAAAGTTAGCTGTTCTTTGAACATTCAACATATAATTTCACACGTAACAGTTCCTAATACCGTGGAGTCTGCAACTGCAATCGCACGAAAATCACTGCAGCTATTTGCTTCAGAAACACAGAAAAAGCCTTCGAAAGGTCCCTTGCCCGATACATAATGGAGACTCTGCTCTGTAGGGGCTACAACGTCCCCATGTCATAACTAATTGATCCCAACACATGGAATGTCTCTACAGCTCTCAGAACGGACACTATTGAGAGGCTGTGAAGTGTGGTTACATAACCCTGTGACCCCTCACCATGCCGAACCTGTCCCTGTGCCTTTTCAGGTCGGAGACTGAGTGCAATAGCACCGGTGAAACTGTAACTTTTTGTCACCTAGGAAACCTAACAGCTTGTTGTAAGGTCCTGTACCATCACTCCGTGTGACTGTCCCCACTCACCCCCTCCAAGCCTCCTACACCACCTTCCCCAGCCCTCCCTGCCCCTGCCTTCCTCCCCTTCCTTAGCCATCCCTGCCCCCCTGCCCTGTCCTCCCCTTCCCTCCCCAGCCCTCTCTGCCCCACCTTCCTTACCCTAGCCCTCCCTGCCCTCCCCTTCTAAGCCCTTTCCTAGCCCCCTCTGCCCTCCCCTCCTCAGCCCTCCTTGCCTCCCGTACCTTCCCCAGTCCTCTCTCTCACCTGTTCAGCAGCCTCTGGGTCCAGGTGTGAGTCCAGGAGAGGCATGGTGAACTGGATCTTCCTGGGGCTTCCTGTATCCATGGTCCTGCTGTCGGTAATAGTAGTAGACAGAGAAGAGGAGAACCAGGGGACACAGAGTACAGAGAGGAGGAGGGAGAACCAGGGGAGATGGAGTACAGAAAGGAGGAGGGAGGGAGGGAGGGAGTAAAGGTAGCTATGGAAGAGTGGTAGTGGAAGTGGTGATGCTGCTGCACTGAGCTCTGTCTGTCTCGCTTTCTCTCTCTTCACGCACGTCCTGTTATTTTACCCCGTCTCTCTCTCCCTGTCCTTTCTATGCCGTACTCTTTCAGTGTCTTTCTTTGTTTTCCAGCTCTACTGTTCCTCTTTTCAGGCTCCTTTCAGTTTTATAATAGAGAGGAAGGAGGGAGGCAAGGGCATACTGTGCTCTCTCTCTCTCTCTCTCTCTCTCTCTCTCTCTCTCTCTCTCTCTCTCTCTCTCTCTCTCTCTCTCTCTCTCTCTTGCTGAGTCTTGCTCCCTCTACACGACCCCGCCCCCTCTCCACTCTCTCTCATTCTATTGGCTGGTCGTGCACCGGGGCTTATCTGCAGAATCCAACCATGCCGGAGGCTGAGGCTCTCCTAACTCCTAGAAGCAGCCAAATACATCACACCACCAGGCTTAGTAAACATATTTTAAGGGTGGGATATTTTTAAAGTCACACACCTACACAATACACCGCACGAACACATGCACTCAAACAGTCGTGATGAGACCATGATAAGTCATGTCATATTAAATATATCAGAATATCATCGTCAGTCATGATTAAATTAAGCTGTGACAGATAGAGTCTCTGCTGTATTCACTCTGATCAGTCACGTCCTGCAGCATAGCCTCCACTCTGATCAGGCATTTCCTGAAGTATAGCCCCCACTCTGATCAGGCATTTCCTGAAGTATAGCCCCCACTCTGATCAGGCATTTCCTGAAGTATAGCCCCCACTCTGATCAGTCACGTCCTGCAGCATAGCCTTCACTCTGATCAGTCATGTCCTGCAGCATACCCTCCACTCTGACCAGTCACATCCTGCAGCATATTCTCCACTCTGATCAGTCACATCCTGAAGCATAGCCTCCACTCTGATCAGTCACATCCTGCAGCATAGCCTCCACTCTGATCAGTCACGTCCTGAAGCATAGCCTCCACTCTGATCAGTCACGTCCTGAAGCATAGCCTCCACTCTGATCAGCCTCCACTCTGATCAGTCATGTCCTGCAGCATAGCCTCCACTCTGATCAGTCACGTCCTGTAGCATAGCCTCCACTCTGATCAGTCACGTCCTGCAGCATAGCCTCCACTCTGATCAGGTGTGTCATGAAGCATAGCCTCCACTCTGATCAGCCTCCACTCTGATCAGTCATGTCCTGCAGCATAGCCTCCACTCTGATCAGTCACGTCCTGCAGCATAGCCTCCACTCTGATCAGGTGTGTCATGAAGCATAGCCTCCACTCTGATCAGTCACGTCCTGTAGCATAGCCTCCACTCTGATCAGGTGTGTCATGAAGCATAGCCTCCACTCTGATCAGCCTCCACTCTGATCAGTCACGTCCTGCAGCATAGCCTCCACTCTGATCAGGTGTGTCATGAAGCATAGCCTCCACTCTGATCAGCCTCCACTCTGATCAGTCATGTCCTGCAGCATAGCCTCCACTCTGATCAGTCACGTCCTGCAGCATAGCCTCCACTCTGATCAGGTGTGTTATGAAGCATAGCCTCCACTCTGATCAGCCTCCACTCTGATCAGTCACGTCCTGCAGCATAGCCTCCACTCTGATCAGCCTCCACTCTGATCAGTCACGTCCTGCAGCATAGCCTCCACTCTGATCAGGTGTGTCATGAAGCATAGCCTCCACTCTGATCAGCCTCCACTCTGATCAGTCACGTCCTGCAGCATAGCCTCCACTCTGATCAGCCTCCACTCTGATCAGTCACGTCCTGCAGCATAGCCTCCACTCTGATCAGCCTCCACTCTGATCAGTCACGTCCTGCAGCATAGCCTCCGCTCTGATCAGTCACGTCCTGCAGCATAGCCTCCACTCTGATCAGTCTCCACTCTGATCAGTCACGTCCTGTAGCATAGCCTCCACTCTGATCAGTCACGTCCTGCAGCATAGCCTCCACTCTGATCAGTCACGTCCTGCAGCATAGCCTCCACTCTGATCAGCCTCCACTCTGATCAGTCACGTCCTGCAGCATAGCCTCCACTCTGATCAGTCACGTCCTGCAGCATAGCCTCCACTCTGATCAGTCTCCACTCTGATCAGTCACGTCCTGTAGCATAGCCTCCACTCTGATCAGCCTCCACTCTGATCAGTCACGTCCTGCAGCATAGCCTCCACTCTGATCAGTCACGTCCTGCAGCATAGCCTCCATTCTGATCAGCCTCCACTCTGATCAGTCACGTCCTGCAGCATAGCCTCCAATCTGATCAGTCACGTCCTGCAGCATAGCCTCCATTCTGATCAGCCTCCACTCTGATCAGTCACGTCCTGCAGCATAGCCTCCACTCTGATCAGCCTCCACTCTGATCAGTCACGTCCTGCAGCATAGCCTCCACTCTGATCAGCCTCCACTCTGATCAGTCACGTCCTGCAGCATAGCCTCCACTCTGATCAGCCTCCACTCTGATCAGTCACGTCCTGCAGCATAGCCTCCACTCTGATCAGCCTCCACTCTGATCAGTCACGTCCTGCAGCATAGCCTCCACTCTGATCAGTCACGTCCTGCAGCATAGCTTCTGTCCCTCACAGCACAACATAGCATTATTGATCTGTCAGCAGCCAGACATTCCCTAAAGGTCTGATACCTGATAACGTGGAGACATGTTTCTCGTGGTAACATGAAAAATCGAATCAAATGTTATGTGTCACATGCTTGGTAAACAACAGGGTGTAAACAAACAGAGAAATGGTTATTTACGGGTTCCTTTACCAACAATGCAGAGTTAAACAATCACAAATAAGAAATAAAAAACAGAAATACTGACATGAGGATTAAATAACAATAAGGAGTAAAAATATAATGTGGCTCTACGCAGGCAGTACCAGTACCAGTACCATGTGCAGGCAGTACCAGTACCAGTACCATGTGCAGGCAGTACCAGTACCAGTACCAGTACCATGTGCAGGCAGTACCAGTACCAGTACCAGTACCATGTGCAGGCAGTACCAGTACCAGTACCATGTGCAGGCAGTACCAGTACCAGTACCAGTACCAGTACCAGTACCATGTGCAGGCAGTACCAGTACCAGTACCAGTACCATGTGCAGGCAGTACCAGTACCAGTACCAGTACCAGTACCATGTGCAGGCAGTACCAGTACCAGTACCAGTACCATGTGCAGGCGTACGAGGTCATTGAGGTAGATGTGTACATATAGGTAGGGGTAAAGGATAGATAATAGACAGTAACAGCAGTATACTGTAGGTAGGGGTAAAGGATAGATAATAGACAGTAACGGAGTCCAGTGTGTGGGTAGAGTCCAGTGTGTGGGATAGAGTCCAGTGTGAGGGATAGAGTCCAGTGTGTGGGTAGAGTCCAGTGTGTGGGATAGAGTCCAGTGTGAGGGATAGAGTCCAGTGTGTGGGTAGAATCCAGTGTGAGGGATAGAGTCCAGTGTGTGGGTAGAGTCCAGTGTGAGGGATAGAGTCCAGTGTGTGGGTAGAGTCCAGTGTGTGGGATAGAGTCCAGTGTGAGGGATAGAGTCCAGTGTGAGGGATAGAGTCCAGTGTGTGGGTAGAGTCATGTGTGAGGGATAGAGTCCAGTGTGTGGGATAGAGTCCAGTGTGAGGGATAGGGTCCAGTGTGTGGGATAGAGTCCAGTGTGAGGGATAGGGTCCAGTGTGAGGGATAGAGTCCACTGTGTGGGATAGAGTCCAGTGTGAGGGATAGAGTCCAGTGTGTGGGTAGAATCCAGTGTGAGGGATAGAGTCCAGTGTGTGGGATAGAGTCCAGTGTGAGGGATAGGGTCCAGTGTGTGGGATAGAGTCCAGTGTGAGGGATAGGGTCCAGTGTGTGGGATAGAGTCCAGTGTGTGGGTAGAGTCCAGTGTGTGGGTAGAGTCCAGTGTGTGGGTAGAGCCCAGTGTGAGGGATAGGGTCCAGTGTGTGGGATAGAGTCCAGTGTGTGGGTAGAGTCCAGTGTGTGGGTAGAGTCCAGTGTGTGGGTAGAGCCCAGTGTGTGGGTAGAGTCCAGTGTGTGGGTAGAGTCCAGTGTGAGGGATAGGGTCCAGTGTGAGGGATAGAGTCCAGTGTGTGGGTAGAGTCCAGTGTGGGGGATAGGGTCCAGTGTGTGGGATAGAGTCCAGTGTGAGGGATAGAGTCCAGTGTGTGGGTAGAATCCAGTGTGAGGGATAGAGTCCAGTGTGAGGGATAGGGTCCAGTGTGTGGGATAGAGTCCAGTGTGAGGGATAGGGTCCAGTGTGTGGGATAGAGTCCAGTGTGTGGGTAGAGTCCAGTTTGTGGGTAGAGTCCAGTGTGTGGGTAGAGCCCAGTGTGAGGGATAGGGTCCAGTGTGTGGGATAGAGTCCAGTGTGTGGGTAGAGTCCAGTGTGTGGGTAGAGTCCAGTGTGTGGGTAGAGTCCAGTGTGGGTTTAGAGTCCAGTGTGGGTTTGGAGTCCAGTGTGGATAGAGTCCAGTGTGGATAGAGTCCAGTGTGGGTTTAGAGTCCAGTGTGGGTTTAGAGTCCAGTGTGGATAGAGTCCAGTGTGGGTTTAGAGTCCAGCGTGGATAGAGTCCAGTGTGGATAGAGTCCAGTGTGGGTTTAGAGTCCAATGTGGGTTTAGAGTCCAGTGTGGGTTTAGAGTCCAGTGTGGGTATAGAGTCCAGTGTGGGTTTAGAGTCCAGTGTGGGTTTAGAGTCCAGTGTGGATAGAGTCCAGTGTGGGTTTAGAGTCCAGTGTGGGTTTAGAGTCCAGTGTGGGTTTAGAGCCCAGTGAGGGTTTAGAGTCCAGTGTGGGTTTAGAGTCCAGTGTGTGGGGTAGAGTCCAGAATCAGGCCTTTGTGGTAACGAATTGCTGCAAAGAAACCACTACTAAAGGACACCAATAAGAAGAAGAGACTTGCTTGGGCCAACAAACACGAGCAATGAACATTAGACCGGTGAAAATCTGTCCCGTTGGTCTGATGAGTAGCAAATTAAAGATTTTTGGTTGCAAACGCTGTGTCTTTGTGAGACGAACGGATGATCTCCACATGTGTGGTTCCCACCGTGAAGCATGGAGGAGGAGGTGTCTGTAATGTCCGAAAGGGTTTGGCAGAAATGAGCAGTGAACATGGCACTCACAAAGGTTTCTCTCTCTCTCTCTCTCTCTCTCTCCCTCTCTCTGGCACTCACAAAGGTTTCTCTCTCTCTCTCCCTCTCTCTGGCACTCACAAGGTTTCTCTCTCTTTCTCTCTCTCTCTCTCTCCCTCTCTCTGGCACTCACAAAGGTTTCTCTCTCTCTCTCTCCCTCTCTCTGGCACTCACAAGGTTTCTCTCTCTCTCTCCCTCTCTCTGGCACTCACAAAGGTTTCTCTCTCTCTCTCTCTCTCTCTCTCTCTCTCTCTCTCTCTCTCTCTCTCTCTCTCTCTCTCTCTCCCTCTCTCTGGCACTCACAAAGGTTTCTCTCTCTCTCTCTCTCTCTGGCACTCACAAAGGTTTCTCTCTCCTCTTTCTCAATTCAATTAAATTCAAAGGGCTTTATTGGTATCCTTGTGTTAGATAGAACTGTATCCTTGTGTTAGATAGAACTGTATCTTTGTGTTAGATAGAACTGTATCTTTGTGTTAGATAGAACTGTATCTTTGTGTTAGATAGAACTGTATCTTTGTGTTAGATAGAACTGTATCTTTGTGTTGGATAGTACTGTATCTTTGTGTTAGATAGAACTGTATCTTTGTGTTAGATAGAACTGTATCTTTGTGTTAGATAGGACTGTATCTTTGTTTTAGATAGAACTGTATCTTTGTGTTAGATAGTACTGTATCTTTGTGTTAGATAGAACTGTATCTTTGTGTTAGATAGAACTGTATCTTTGTGTTAGATAGAACTGTATCCTTGTGTTAGATAGAACTGTATCCTTGTGTTAGATAGAACTGTATCCTTGTGTTAGATAGAACTGTATCTTTGTGTTAGATATAACTGTATCTTTGTGTTAGATAGAACTGTATCTTTGTGTTAGATAGAACTGTATCCTTGTGTTAGATAGAACTGTATCCTTGTGTTAGATAGAACTGCCCTTGATGTTTACATTGCCAAAGCAAGTGAAATAGATCATATATAAAATTAACAGTTGACATTACACTCACAAAGGTTTCAAAGGTATAGATCAGTTTTAAATGTCATATTAAGTCTGTATATGTTATTGTAACGATGTGCAAATAGGAAAATAAATAAATATGGGTTGTATTTACAATGGTGTTTGTTCTTCACTGGTTGCCCTTTTCTCGTGGCAACAGGTCACAAATATTGCCGCTGTGATGTCACACTGTGGTATTTCACCCAATATACACTGGAAATGATCAAACATGGATTTGTTTCCAAACTCTTTGGGAGTCTGTGTTATCTGAGGGAATATGTGCCTCTAATATGGTCATATATTTGGGAAGAGGTTAGGAAGTGCATCTCAGTTTCGACAGCGGCCTTTCCTTAACTTTGGGTCAGTCACAGTGGTCAGGTATTCTGCCACTGTGTACTCTCTGTTTAGGGCCAGTCACAGTGGTCAGGTATTCTGCCACTGTGTACTCTCTGTTTAGGACCAGTCACAGTGGACAGGTATTCTGCCACTGTGTACTCTCTGTTTAGGGCCAAATAGCATTCTAGTTTGCTCAGTTTTTTTGTTAATTCTTTCCAAAGTAATTATCTTTTTTTGTTCTCTCATAATTTGGTTGGGTCTAATTGTGTTGTTGTCCTGGGGCTCTGTGGGATCTGTTTGTGTTTGTGAACAGAGCCCCAGGATCAGATTGCTTAGGGGACTCTTTTCCAGGTTCATCTCTCTGTAGGGTGTGTTTGTGTTTGTGAACAGAGCTCCAGGATCAGATTGCTTAGGGGACTCTTCTCCAGGTTCATCTCTCTGTAGGGTGTGTTTGTGTTTGTGAACAGAGCTCCAGGATCAGATTGCTTAGGGGACTCTTCTCCAGGTTCATCTCTCTGTAGGATGTGTTTGTGTTTGTGAACAGAGCTCCAGGATCAGATTGCTTAGGGGACTCTTCTCCAGGTTCATCTCTCTGTAGGGTGTGTTTGTGTTTGTGAACAGAGCCCCAGGATCAGATTGCTTAGGGGACTCTTTTCCAGGTTAATCTCTCTGTGTAGAGTAGGTGGTGGCTTTGTTATGGAAGGTTTGGGAATCGCTTACTTTTAGGTGGTTGAAGAATTGAATGACTCTATTCTGGCTTTTGATCATTAGCTGGTATCGGCCTATTCTGCTCTGCATGCATTATTAGGTGTTTTACATTGTACACAGAGGATTTTTTGAAGAATTCTACAATTCAGTGTCTCAATTTGGAGTTTGTCCCATGTTGTGAATTTTTGGTTGGTGAGCGGAACTCAGACCTCACAAGTATTTTTAGCCAGATCCTAATTGGTATGTCAAATTTTATGCTCCTTTTGATGGCTTTCAAGGCCTTTCTTGCCTTGTCTCTTAGATCGTTCATAGCTTTGTGGATGTTACCTGTGGTGCTGATGTTTAGGCCGTGCAAGGTATAGTTTTTGTGTGCTCTGGGGCAACGGTGTCTAGATGGAATTTGTATTTGTGGTCCTTTTTTGGAGCAGCATTATTTTTGTCTTGCTGAGAGATGATCTCTCGCTCTCTGTCTTTCGCTCTCTGTCTCTCGCTCTCTGTCTCTCACTCTGTCTCTCGCTCTCTGTCTCTCGCTCTCTGTCTCTCGCTCTCTATCTCTCTCTCTCTCTGTCTTTCTCTCTCCATCCCTGTCTCTCTCTCTCTCTCTCTCTCTCTCTCTCTCTCTCTCTCTCTCTCTCTCTCTCTCTCTCTCTCTCTCTCTCTCTCTCTCTCTGCTCTCTGGCTCTCGCTCTCTGTCTCTCTCTCTCTCTCTCTCTCTCTGTCTCTCTCTGTCTCTCTCTCTCTGGCTCTCGCTCTCTGTCTCTCTCTGACTCTCGCTCTCACTCTCGCTCTCTCTCTCGCTCTCTCTCTCGTTCTCTCTCTCTCTCTCTCTCGCGCTCTGTCTCTCTCTATCAAATCAAATCAAGGGGCTTTATTGGCATGGGAAACATTGCCAAAGCAAGTGAGGTAGATAATATACAAAAGTGAAATAAACAATACAAATTAACAGTAAACATTACACTCACAGAAATGTCAAAACAATAAAGACATTACACATGTCATATTATATATATATATATATATATATATCAGTGTTGTAACAATGTACAAATGGTTAAAGAACACAAGGGAAAATAAATAAGCATAAAAATGGGTTGTATTTACAATGGTGTTTGTTCTTCACTGGTTGCCCTTTTCTTGTGGCAACAGGTCACAAATCTTGCTGCTGTGATGTCACACTGTGGAATTTCACCCAGTAGATATGGGAGTTTATCAAAATTGGATTTGTTTTCTAATTGTTTGTGGATCTGTGTAATCTGAGGGAAATATGTATCTCTAATATGGTCATACGTTGGACAGGAGGTTAGGAAGTGCAGCTCAGTTTCCACCTCAATTTGTGGGCAGTGTGCACATAGCCTGTCTTCTCTTGGGAGCCAGGTCTGCCTTCAGTGCCCATTCTCAATAGCAAGGCTATGCTCACTAAGTCTGTACATAGTCAAAGCTTTCCTTAAGTTTGGGTCAGTCACAGTGGACAGGTATTCTGCCACTGTGTACTCTCTGTTTAGGGCTAAATAGCATTCTAGTTTGCTCTGTTTTTTTTGTTAATTCTTTCCAATGTGTCAAGTAATTATCTTTTTGTTTTCTCATGATTTGGTTGGGTCTAATTGTGCTGCTCTCTCTCACTTTCTCTACCTCGGTAAACCATTGTATTTAGTTAGCAGCCCTTTTCTCTCTCATCCTTCACCTTTTCTCTCTCATCCTTCACCTTTTCTCTCTTATCCTTCACCTTTTCTATCTCATCCTTCACCTTTTCTATCTCCTCCTTCACATTTTCTCTCTCATCCTTCACCTTTTCTCTCTCCTTCACCTTTTCTCTCTCATCCTTCACCTTTTCTCTCTCCTCCTTCACCTTTTCTCTCTCATCCTTCACCTTTTCTCTCTCATCCTTCACCTTTTCTCTCTCATCCTTCACCTTTTCTCTCTCCTCCTTCACCTTTTCTCTCTCATCCTTCACCTTTTCTCTCTCATCCTTCACCTTTTCTCTCTCATCCTTCACCTTTTCTATCTCCTCCTTCACCTTTTCTCTCTCCTCCTTCACCTTTTCTCTCTCCTCCTTCACCTTTTCTATCTCATCCTTCACCTTTTCTCTCTCATCCTTCACCTTTTCTCTCTCATCCTTCACCTTTTCTCTCTCATCCTTCACCTTTTCTCTCTCATCCTTCACCTTTTCTCTCTCATCCTTCACCTTTTCTCTCTCCTCCTTCACCTTTTCTCTCTCATCCTTCACCTTTTCTCTCTCCTTCACCTTTTCTCTCTCATCCTTCACCTTTTCTCTCTCATCCTTCACCTTTTCTCTCTCATCCTTCACCTTTTCTCTCTCATCCTTCACCTTTTCTCTCTCATCCTTCACCTTTTCTCTCTCATCCTTCACCTTTTCTCTCTCCTCCTTCACCTTTTCTCTCTCATCCTTCACCTTTTCTCTCTCCTTCACCTTTTCTCTCTCCTCCTTCACCTTTTCTCTCTCATCCTTCACCTTTTCTCTCTCCTCCTTCACCTTTTCTCTCTCCTCCTTCACCTTTTCTATCTCATCCTTCACCTTTTCTCTCTCATCCTTCACCTTTTCTCTCTCATCCTTCACCTTTTCTCTCTCATCCTTCACCTTTTCTCTCTCATCCTTCACCTTTTCTCTCTCCTCCTTCACCTTTTCTCTCTCATCCTTCACCTTTTCTCTCTCATCCTTCACCCTTTCTCTCTCATCCTTCACCTTTTCTCTCTCCTCCTTCACCTTTTCTCTCTCATCCTTCACCTTTTCTCTCTCATTCTTCACCACAGAAAGAAAAACACAGTTGTATGGGTCTGCAGGACAATGTCTGACTCAGGTTTTCTAAGGATCCGTCTTCACACAAGATCAATGGGTACTTTAAACTGCTTTAAGTAAGTGTATATTAAACCAGCCTAACTAAATATTTATGACATTCAACAAAAACATTCATGATAAATATACATGCGGTGGACATAATGAGAAAAAGGGTGTTACACAGCGTGATATTACATATTAGTTCCTTTCAGGGACTGAATATGTAATGTAGCTAGCGGTTTTACATTCATGAAGCAAATTACCCCTCGTCTCGTTATTTTGTATTGTTTGATGAGTTTCATAATTACATTTCACCTCATGCTAATGCAATTTCAATGCATTTACAAGACATAGCTGAAAGTATTTATCTACTACACTGAGTGATGTTGGATTAAGTGAAGGGGAAAATAACATAAAATGATGTCCCAAAGACTGTTTAAATTTGCATCCTGTGTTCCCTGATGGGAACTGTAAATGTATGGGTGAATAGACCCGCATAATAACTCCAAGTGTGGCCAATTCATTCCAAAATCCCTGTTTATACATTCTGTCTGGTAGAGGGGACATTTTTATTATACCTCCCTCTCCTTCTCCTTTTCTTCCTCCTCCTCCTCCTCCTCCCCCTCCTCCTCTTCATCCTCCTCCTCCTCTTCCTCCTCTTTGTGTGGAAGCTACTATGTGAAAACAGTCTATACAGATGTTAGATCTTAATTTGACCAGTTTATCACAGCAGGAAAATAATCCTGCAGCGACAGGAAATGTGAATTATTGTGTGGATTATAATTAATGGATACTTTTGATACACATTTTTTGTTAGGGTATATCAAGTTTGATGGTATTCTAAGTGTCATATGGCATTTCAGAAATAAGATTTGTGTTTTGTTCATTAGAAGATACGTGACTTTTATTTACCTGCATCTGTCCAGATTGTAATTGTATTTTTATATTTGTATTTATTGGGGATCAGCATCAGTTCCTGCCAAGGCAGCAGCTACTCTTCCTGGGGTTTATTAAGGATCCCTATTAGTTCCTGCCAAGGCAGCAGCTACTCTTCCTGGGGTTTATTAAGGATCCCTATTAGTTCCTGCCAAGGCAGCAGCTACTCTTCCTGGGGTTTATTATGGATCCCCATCAGTTCCTGCCAAGGCAGCAGCTACTCTTCCTGGGGTTTATTATGGATCCCTATTAGTTCCTGCCAAGGCAGCAGCTACTCTTCCTGGGGTTTATTATGGATCCCTATTAGTTCCTGCCAAGGCAGCAGCTACTCTTCCTGGGGTTTATTATGGATCCCCATTAGTTCCTGCCAAGGCAGCAGCTACTCTTCCTGGGGTTTATTATGGATCCCTATTAGTTCCTGCCAAGGCAGCAGCTACTCTTCCTGGGGTTTATTATGGATCCCCATTAGTTCCTGCCAAGGCAGCAGCTACTCTTCCTGGGGTTTATTATGGATCCCTATTAGTTCCTGCCAAGGCAGCAGCTACTCTTCCTGGGGTCCAAACACACTTACATCACATGTAAAACAAAAGATAAAACAGTACATCATATAACATTATAACACCACTACAAATCTACAATACAAAATGTAAAATACCACCAAACAACTATATCACAATGTACGTGTGTAGAGTGCTAGCGTGTGTGTACGTATGCGTGTGTCTGTACCAGTGTGTGTGTTACTTAATATATATAATAATAATATATGCCATTTAGCAGACGCTTTTATCCAAAGCGACTTACAGTCATGTGTGCATACATTCTACGTATGGGTGGTCCCGGGAATCGAACCAACTACCCTGGCGTTACAAGCGCCATGCTCTACCAACTGAGCTACAGAAGGACTTGTCAGCTCGGGGATTTGAACTTGCAACCTTTCGGTTACTAGTTACTAGTCCAATGCTCTAACCACTAACCTCTAACCCTGCCGCCCCACAGTCTCCGCTGTTCCAGAAGGTGTATTTTTATCTGGGTTATTTATAAGTCTGATTCTATAGCTGAATCAGTTACCTGATGTGGAATAGAGTTCCATGTAGTCATGGCTCTATGTAGTACTGTGGAATAGAGTTCCATGTAGTCATGGCTCTATGTGGTACTGTGGAATAGAGTTCCATGTAGTCATGGCTCTATGTGGTACTGTGGAATAGAGTTCCATGTAGTCATGGCTCTATGTAGTACTGTGGAATAGAGTTCCATGTAGTCATGGCTCTATGTAGTACTGTGGAATAGAGTTCCATGTAGTCATGGCTCTATGTAGTACTGTGGAATAGAGTTCCATGTAGTCATGACTCTATGTAGTACTGTGGAATAGAGTTCCATGTAGTCATGACTCTATGTAGTACTGTGGAATAGAGTTCCATGTAGTCATGACTCTATGTAGTACTGTGGAATAGAGTTCCATGTAGTCATGGCTCTATGTGGTACTGTGGAATAGAGTTCCATGTAGTCATGGCTCTATGTAGTACTGTGGAATAGAGTTCCATGTAGTCATGACTCTATGTAGTACTGTGGAATAGAGTTCCATGTAGTCATGGCTCTATGTGGTACTGTGGAATAGAGTTCCATGTAGTCATTGCTCTATGTGGTACTGTGGAATAGAGTTCCATGTAGTCATGGCTCTATGTGGTACTGTGGAATAGAGTTCCATGTAGTCATGGCTCTATGTAGTACTGTGGAATAGAGTTCCATGTAGTCATGGCTCTATGTAGTACTGTGGAATAGAGTTCCATGTAGTCATGACTCTATGTAGTACTGTGGAATAGAGTTCCATGTAGTCATGACTCTATGTAGTACTGTGGAATAGAGTTCCATGTAGTCATGGCTCTATGTAGTACTGTGGAATAGAGTTCCATGTAGTCATGACTCTATGTAGTACTGTGGAATAGAGTTCCATGTAGTCATGGCTCTATGTGGTACTGTGGAATAGAGTTCCATGTAGTCATGACTCTATGTGGTACTGTGGAATAGAGTTCCATGTAGTCATGGCTCTATGTAGTACTGTGGAATAGAGTTCCATGTAGTCATGGCTCTATGTGGTACTGTGGAATAGAGTTCCATGTAGTCATGGCTCTATGTGGTACTGTGGAATAGAGTTCCATGTAGTCATGGCTCTATGTGGTACTGTGGAATAGAGTTCCATGTAGTCATGGCTCTATGTAGTACTGTGGAATAGAGTTCCATGTAGTCATGGCTCTATGTAGTACTGTGGAATAGAGTTCCATGTAGTCATGGCTCTATGTAGTACTGTGGAATAGAGTTCCATGTAGTCATGGCTCTATGTAGTACTGTGGAATAGAGTTCCATGTAGTCATGGCTCTATGTAGTACTGTGGAATAGAGTTCCATGTAGTCATGGCTCTATGTAGTACTGTGGAATAGAGTTCCATGTAGTCATGGCTCTATGTGGTACTGTGGAATAGAGTTCCATGTAGTCATGGCTCTATGTGGTACTGTGGAATAGAGTTCCATGTAGTCATGGCTCTATGTAGTACTGTGGAATAGAGTTCCATGTAGTCATGGCTCTATGTGGTACTGTGGAATAGAGTTCCATGTAGTCATGGCTCTATGTAGTACTGTGGAATAGAGTTCCATGTGGTCATGGCTCTATGTAGTACTGTGGAATAGAGTTCCATGTAGTCATGGTTCTATGTAGTACTGTGGAATAGAGTTCCATGTAGTCATGGCTCTATGTAGTACTGTGGAATAGAGTTCCATGTAGTCATGGCTCTATGTAGTACTGTGGAATAGAGTTCCATGTAGTCATGGTTCTATGTAGTACTGTGGAATAGAGTTCCATGTAGTCATGGCTCTATGTAGTACTGTGGAATAGAGTTCCATGTAGTCATGGCTCTATGTAGTACTGTGGAATAGAGTTCCATGTAGTCATGGCTCTATGTAGTACTGTGGAATAGAGTTCCATGTAGTCATGGCTCTATGTAGTACTGTGGAATAGAGTTCCATGTAGTCATGGCTCTATGTAGTACTGTGGAATAGAGTGCCATGTAGTCATGGCTCTACTACTACTACTACATAGAAATAAATGTCCCAAATATGGTGGAATGGTTTGTCCCAAATACAACTGAGTGGACAGTACTACATAGAAATAAATGGTTTAAACCATGACAGAGAGGTGGGGGTGTTTGTTTCATTTGGAAAGTTTTATTTTCATAACATAAATACAGTAACTACTAACTACTATGTTGTTCAGAGTGATAAACAGGATAACAGAAATACAGTAACTACAAACTACTACGTTGTTCAGAGTGATAAACAGGATAACAGAAATACAGTAACTACAAACTACTACGTTGTTCAGAGTGATAAACAGGATAACAGAAATACAGTAACTACAAACTACTACGTTGTTCAGAGTGATAAACAGGATAACAGAAATACAGTAACTACAAACTACTACGTTGTTCAGAGTGATAAACAGGATAACAGAAATACAGTAACTACAAACTACAACGTTGGGATGTTCTCTTGATAAGCGCGTGAATTAGACCATTGTCCTGTCCTGCTAAGCATTCAAAATGTAACGAGTACTTTTGGGGTGTCATGGAAAATGTATGGAGTAAAAAGTATATATTTTTATTTAGGAATGTAGTAAAGTGAAAGTTAAATAAATAGTAAATATAAACATAAATAGTAAAGTACAGATACCTCTTAAGTAGTACTTTAAAGTATTTTATAATATTCGCATCAAAATCTGTTGCCAGCTGGACGGAAACTAGCTTGTTGCTCAACAGAAGTGGATCAGAGAAACTCTAGGGTCTATACACTAAGGGGTTGTTCTGGCTCATATTGAGTCAATATTTACCCTCTCCAATCACCCACAACACTCATAACAGACACTTTCAAGTCAGACGCCTTTTATTGGTTAAACAGAGAATGGCAGAGCAACGATCAAAAGTACGCTGCCAATTTACAGCAGCTCTAACTTTAGGTGCACTTGATTCAGGTCGCCCGAATATGTGGCGTGATAAATCAAGCGCACCTACTCTGTTTTCAACTTTCTCCCAGATTTCCAATATGCACCAATCAGCACTGCTAAAATCTGAGAGAAGTGGTGGGTTTTTACTAGGTTCCAAGATCTCCTAGTTCTGTACAGCTTAATGGAATGGAACTCAGCAGGTTAGGGAGAGAGAACATTTATCTACTGGATAATGTATGAGTCCATATTTTACTTTCAACCTATATTTGCTGGGTGTTGAACCAAATTCTTTATTACCAGCAGAGATGTGAGTGAGATGTTGAGTCTCAACCAAAGCCTATTTCTTGCCAAATCTCTGCGGCACAGCCATGCCCCAGATATGTCCTGGAGCCTGCTCCCAGTCTCTGGACTGTATCCTGTCCCCCATCATCAAGTCTCCTCTGCTGTCACGACCAAACCTGAATGGGAGATAGGAGTAATTATTCAGTATCAGGTAGCACCCCAATGTCAACCTATTCCCTATGTAGTGCACTACCCTAAACGGCCCTGGACATAAGTAGTGTCCCTCATAGGGAATAGGAGGCTCCCGAGTGGCGCAGCGGTCTAAGGCACTGCATCTCAGTGCTAAAGGTGTCACTACAGACCCTGGTTCAATTCCAGGCTGTATCACCAGCTGTGATTGGGAGTCCCGTAGGGCGGCGCACAATTAGCCCAGCATCGTCCGGGGTAGGCCCTCATTGTAAATAAGAATTTGTTCTTTACTGACCTGCCTAGTTAAATAAAGGTAAAATAAAATTAAAATAAGAGAAGAGAAGCTGAAGAGAAGCTGAACTGCTGATGCAGTTGGTGGAGCTGAGTGTGAAATATTATTCATACTTTACTATTCAAACTGGCTCACTATGTGATCAACACAGTGTTGTTTTTCATTGTTTGAATAAAGTAGGATAACTCTGAATAGAGAATCAGCAATGAAGTCTATTGAAAGGAGCTGAAAAGTAGAAAACATTTTCTAAATACACATTATCCACTACATTCTGGGCCGCTCCACTTACTTTTTTTTTAACATTCTGTCATAAAGAGCACATGTTCACCATTAAAAAAAAACATGTTTTCCATTTCAAGATGTTAAATTAAAAATAACAGAGTTGACTGTAACAGGGTTGAATGTAACAGAGTTAACTGTAACAGAGTTGACTGTAACAGAGTTAACTGTAACAGAGTTGACTGTAACAGAGTTGACTGTAACAGAGTTGACTGTAACAGAGTTAACTGTAACAGAGTTGACTGTAACAGAGTTGACTGTAACAGAGTTGACTGTAACAGAGTTGACTGTAACAGAGTTGACTGTAACAGAGTTAACTGTAACAGAGTTGACTGTAACAGAGTTGACTGTAACAGGGTTGAATGTAACAGGGGGGACATTAAAATGAGAGTTCAGTTCAACGTAACAGGGCGGACATTAAAATGAGAGTTCAGTTCAACGTAACAGGGCTGATATTAAAATGACAGTTCAGTTCAACGTAACAGGGCTGATATTAAAATGACAGTTCAGTTCAACGTAACAGGGCGGACATTAAAATGAGAGTTCAGTTCAACGTAACAGGGCGGACATTAAAATGAGAGTTCAGTTCAACGTAACAGGGCTGATATTAAAATGACAGTTCAGTTCAACGTAACAGGGCTGATATTAAAATGACAGTTCAGTTCAACGTAACAGGGCAGATATTAAAATGAGGGACAGATGTTAATGAATCACTGAATCATCTTCAGAAAATGAAGCAGCAAAATAACTAGAGCTTTACAAAGGGGGTCAAACCTGGGAGAATTGGTGGAATTAAGTGGGTTGAAATCTTCATAGAAATGACAGAGGGTTGATGGAGGGATTCATTGAATTCTCCATGTAACAGAGGGTTGATGGAGGGATTAATTGAATTCTCCATGTAACAGAGGGTTGATGGAGGGATTAATTGAATTCTCCATGTAACAGAGGGTTGATGGAGGGATTCATTGAATTCTCCATGTAACAGAGGGTTGATGGAGGGATTCATTGAATTCTCCATGTAACAGAGGGTTGATGGAGGGATTCATTGAATTCTCCATGTAACAGAGGGTTGATGGAGGGATTCATTGAATTCTCCATGTAACAGAGGGTTGATGGAGGGATTCATTGAATTCTCCATGTAACAGAGGGTTGATGGAGGGATTCATTGAATTCTCCATGTAACAGAGGGTTGATGGAGGGATTCATTGAATTCTCCATGTAACAGAGGGTTGATGGAGGGATTCATTGAATTCTCCATGTAACAGAGGGTTGACATTGGGATTCATTGAATTCTCCATGTAACAGAGGGTTGACGGAGGGATTAATTGAATTCTCCATGTAACAGAGGGTTGATGGAGGGATTCATTGAATTCTCCATGTAACAGAGGGTTGATGGAGGGATTCATTGAATTGTCCATGTAACAGAGAGTTGACGGAGGGATTCATTGAATTCTCCATGTAACAGAGGGTTGACGGAGGGTCACGTTAAAATGCTGCATTTAGATATATTGAATTCTCCATGTAAACAGGCTTTTAAAATTCAATTTTGGTGCACATTTTCTACTTTAAATATCAAAGGGCCAAAAGACACTCTTTTCACGGAAAGACTCAATTGTGATTTTGCGTTTCGGTGACAGATAGGCTCCTCGACTCTGAGAGGTGACGTTATGTTTATATGCACTAAATATATATACATATATATATAATTACACAGTGAACTGGAACATCTGAGGCTGGTAAAGGGAAAATAGGTGACACACAAACACAGATCCTCACCTCTGAGGCTGGTGGAGAACGGAGGGGTTCCTGGTGTTTCTCTGGAGCAGAGAGTGAATCACAGTGGCTAGGAGACGATCGTCCAACTCGTTAAACCCTTCCACGTGCTCGCCCTCCTGTCAAACAACCAAACTTTGTTAAACAGAGAGAAAGGCTACAAATAGAACTGACATGATTCCTTATTCTATGCAAAAATATATATATATGTTTGTTCTATGTATCATATTTCTATCTGAATGTTCCAAAAAACATTGCACCCTGCTGAATGCTCCCCAGACTTGTTTTGTAGTGGTCAGTCTTACCAGTGCCAGCACCTCTGCTGATTCCCTCGGCAGATTGTTGTTCTCCTCCTGCAGACACTGACCCACCCCAGCCATGGCTAGGATCAGACCTACCAGGACCCCCCACAGCGCTGTATCCACGTTCATGCTTCTGTTCTCTGGGTGGGTGGTGAGGACGTCGGATGGATGGATGGATGGATGGAAGACGGACGGAGGATGGAGCTCACACCTGTCGTTGGAATGAAACAAATAGATAAAGAAAGACTATATTAGAATGCTTTACCTGGTAAGCAAGTTTTTTTTATTGAAACCCTATGATGCATGGACGAGAGACAGAACAAAATTTCACCTGTTGGTTTCACTGTTCTTTACCGCTCTTATCTTCAGATGCTGGCGCAAGTCTTTAGGCGATATGCTCTTGGTCTTGCTGCTCTCGGTCTTGCTCTGACTCGATCTTCTGGAGCCCCAGCTGCCCTGACATGGACGATGGGTGCATATAGCTGGCCTTATATGCCGACACACGCCCACCACTTCCTGAGCCTCAGGAGATGGGGCAGATGAATGGTCAGTGGGTCAGGGGACTGGTAAGCGCTGTAGGGACCAGGGAGAGTGACCGTGGCGTTATTAGGTCACCACGGGAGGAAGAACGGCTCTTAACATGATGGTAGTCCATTTGGTGGGATAAAAGGGAGGCAGATGTGCATTAAGGGTCCCTGAAGTGACAACACACACACACACACACACACACACACACACACACACACACACACACACACACACACAGAAAGTAACTGTGCATTATAGGGCCTCGAAGGGCCCCCGTGACTAAACAGTGTTATTAAAACGATAAATCCTTTCTTATGGATTCCGATCCATTTACAAGTTACTTTCACAATATCAGCCAGTTGTCTTCCGGAACATTCAGTTGCCAAAAGGCATCACAGTGAAAGGAGATGGACTTGTATTGTCATTGTCGGTTTATCTCTACAGCAACATTTCAGTGGTAGGTATAAAACCATGAGAGAAGACGAAGGGAAACTATGACAACAAATGACCTCTTCCCCTCGCTAAGACACCAACATTGACAATACTCTGTAGAGTACCCAGCAAATACAGAACCAAGGAGTTGTCTGTAGGTTTCACCATGTAAAAGATAGACAACAAAAAAAGATTAGGCATGTCTTAGGCATTTTTTATTTTATTTAACTAGGCAAGTCAGTTAAGAACTAATTCTTATTTACAATGACTGCCTACACTGGCCAAACCTAGATGACGCTGGGCCAATTGTGTTCCGCCCTATGGGACTCCCCCAATCACAGCCAGATGTGATACAGCTTGGTTCCGAACGAGGGAACAAAACATCAATATTTTGGGTCCATGGCCAGGAAACTCCCCAGACTTTAATCCCATTGAGAACTTGTGGTCAATCCTCAAGAGGCGGGTGGACAAACAAAACCCCACAAATTCTGACAAACTCCAAGCATTGATTATGCAAGAATGAGCTGCCATCAGTCAGGATGTGGCTCAGAAGTTAATTGACAGCATGCCAGGGCAGATTGCAGAGGTCTTGGAAAAGAATGGTCAACACTGCAAATATTGACTCTTTGCTTCAACTTCATGTAATTGTCAATAAAAACCTTTGACACTTATGAAATGCTTGTAATTATACTTCAGTATTCCATAGTAACATCTGACATAAATATCTAAAGTCACTGAGGCAGCAGACTTTGTGGAAATTCATATTTGTGTCATTCTCAA
>NC_068430.1:7715561-7743061 GCF_023373465.1 Oncorhynchus keta | reverse complement strand
GAGGCTATGTACAGGGGGTACCAGTACAGAGTCAATGTGGAGGCTATATACAGGGGGTACTGGTACAGAGTCAATGTGGAGGCTATATACAGGGGGTACCAGTACAGAGTCAATGTGGAGGCTATATACAGGGGGTACCAGTACAGAGTCAATGTGGAGTCTATATATAAGGGGGTACCAGTACAGAGTCAATGTGGAGGCTATATACAGGGGGTACTGGTACAGAGTTAATGTGGAGGCTATATACAGGGGGTACCGGTACAGAGTCAATGTGTAGGCTATATACAAGGGGTACTGGTACAGAGTCAATGTGGAGGCTATATACAGGGGGTACTGGTACAGAGTCAATGTGGAGTCTATATACAGGGGGTACAGAGTCAATGTGGAGGCTATATACAGGGGCTACCAGTACAGAGTCAATGTGGAGGCTATATACAGGGGGTACTGGTACAGAGTCAATGTGGAGGCTATATACAGGGGGTACCAGTACAGAGTCATTGTGGAGGCTATATACAGGGGGTACCAGTACAGAGTCAATGTGGAGGCTATATACAGGGGGTACTGGTACAGAGTCATTGTGGAGGCTATATACAGGGGGTACGGGTACAGAGTCAATGTGGAGGCTATATACAGGGGGTACTGGTACAGAGTCAATGTGGAGGCAATTTACTGGTGGTACCGGTACAGAGTCAATGTGGAGGCTATATACAGGGGGTACTGGTACAGAGTCAATGTGGAGGCTATATACAGGGGGTACCAGTACAGAGTCAATGTGGAGGCTATATACAGGGGGTACCAGTACAGAGTCAATGTGGACTCTATATATAAGGGGGTACCAGTACAGAGTCAATGTGGAGGCTATATACAGGTGGAACCGGTACAGAGTCAATGTGGAGGCTATATACAGGGGGTACTGGTACAGAGTCAATGTGGAGGCTATATACAGGGGGTACCAGTACAGAGTCAATGTGGAGGCTATATACAGGGGGTACCAGTACAGAGTCAATGTGGACTCTATATATAAGGGGGTACCAGTACAGAGTCAATGTGGAGGCTATATACAGGGGGTACTGGTACAGAGTTATTGTGGTGGCTATATACAGGGGGTACCAGTACAGAGTCAGTGTGGAGGCTATATACAGGGGGTACCGGTACAGAGTCAATGTGGAGGCTATATACAGGGGGTACTGGGAAAGAGTCAATGTGGAGGCTCTATACAGGGGGTACCAGTACAGAGTCAACGTGGAGTCTATATACAGGGGGTACTGGTACAGAGTCAATGTCTATATACAGGGGGTACCGGTACAGAGTCAGTGTGGAGGCCAAATACAGGGGGTACCCGTACCGAGTCAATGTGGAGGCTATATACAGGGGGTACTGGTACAGAGTCAATGTGGAGGCTATATACAGGGGGTACTGGTACAGAGTCAATGTGGAGGCTATATACAGGGGGTACCGGTACAGAGTCAATGTGGAGGCTATATACAGGGGGTACTGGTACAGAGTCAATGTGGAGGCTATATACAGGGGGTACCAGTACAGAGTCAATGTGGAGGCTATATACAGGGGGTACCAGTACAGAGTCAATGTGGAGTCTATATATAAGGGGGTACCAGTACAGAGTCAATGTGTAGGCTATATACAGGGGGTACTGGTACAGAGTTAATGTGGAGGCTATATACAGGGGGTACCGGTACAGAGTCAATGTGGAGGCTATATACAGGGGGTACTGGTACAGAGTCAATGTGGAGGCTATATACAGGGGGTACTGGTACAGAGTCAATGTGGAGGCTATATACAGGGGGTACTGGTACAGAGTCAATGTGGAGGCTATATACAGGGGGTACTGGTACAGAGTCAATGTGGAGGCTATATACAGGGGGTACCGTTACAGAGTCAATGTGGAGGCTATATACAGGGGGTACTGGTACAGAGTCAATGTGGAGGCTATATACAGGGGGTACCGGTACAGAGTCAATGTGGAGGCTATATACAGGGGGTACTGATACAGAGCCAATGTGGAGGCTATACACAGGGGGTACCAGTACAGAGTCAATGTGGAGGCTATATACCAGTACAGAGTCAATGTGGAGTCTATATATAAGGGGGTACCAGTACAGAGTCAGTGTGGAGGATATATACAGGGGGTACCGGTACAGAGTCAATGTGGAGGCTATATACAGGGGGTACTGGGAAAGAGTCAATGTGGAGGCTCTATACAGGGGGTACCAGTACAGAGTCAATGTGGAGTCTATATACAGGGGGTACTGGTACAGAGTCAATGTCTATATACAGGGGGTACCGGTACAGAGTCAATGTGGAGTCTATATACAGGGGGTACTGGTACAGAGTCAATGTCTATATACAGGGGGTACCGGTACAGAGTCAATGTGGAGTCTATATACAGGGGGTACTGGTACAGAGTCAATGTGGAGTCTATATACAGGGGGTACTGGTACAGAGTCAATGTCTATATACAGGGGGTACCAGTACAGAGTCAATGTGGAGTCTATATACAGGGGGTACTGGTACAGAGTCTATGTCTATATACAGGGGGTACCAGTACAGAGTCAATGTGAAGTCTATATACAGGGGGTACCGGTACAGAGTCAATGAGCAGGGGGTTGAGGTAATATGCACATGTAGGTAGAGTTATTAAAGTGAATATGCATAGACAATAACAGAGAGGAGCAGCAACGTAGAAGGGGGGGTGCAATGCAAATCGCCTGGGTTTCCATTTGATTTGCTGTTCAGGAGTCTTTTTGCTTGGGGGGGCATAGAAGCTCTTTAGAAGCCCCTTGGACCTAGACTTGGGTAGAAGCTGTTTAGAAACCCCTTGGACCTAGACTTGGGTAGAAGCTGTTTAGAAACCCCTTGGACCTAGACATGGGTAGAAGCTGTTTAGAAGCCCCTTGGACCTAGACTTGGGTAGAAGCTGTTTAGAAACCCCTTGGACCTAGACTTGGGTAGAAGCTGTTTAGAAACCCCTTGGACCTAGACATGGGTAGAAGCTGTTTAGAAACCCCTTGGACCTAGACTTGGGTAGAAGCTGTTTAGAAACCCCTTGGACCTAGACTTGGGTAGAAGCTGTTTAGAAACCCCTTGGACCTAGACATGGGTAGAAGCTGTTTAGAAACCCCTTGGACCTAGACTTGTGTAGAAGCTGTTTAGAAACCCCTTGGACCTAGACATGGGTAGAAGCTGTTTAGAAGCCCCTTGGACCTAGACTTGGGTAGAAGCTGTTTAGAAACCCCTTGGACCTAGACTTGTGTAGAAGCTGTTTAGAAACCCCTTGGACCTAGACTTGGGTAGAAGCTGTTTAGAAGCCCCTTGGACCTAGACTTGGGTAGAAGCTGTTTAGAAGCCCCTTGGACCTAGACATGGGTAGAAGCTGTTTAGAAGCCCCTTGGACCTAGACTTGGGTAGAAGCTGTTTAGAAGCCCCTTGGACCTCGACTTGGGTAGAAGCTGTTTAGAAGCCCCTTGGACCTCGACTTGATCAACATTACTTATTTTATACATAATGTTTCTGCCACCGTATCTTACGGCAAAAAAAGAGCTTCTGGATGTCAGGACAGCGATCACTCACCTCGGATTAGACAAAGAGCTTCTGGATATCAGGGCAGTTTAGTTTAAACACTGGACTGTTTAGTTTGTTTCACTTTGTTATTTTATATTTTTTGTAGTGTTCAGTTTGACTTATTAAAATGGACACTTACCATGCTGCACATTGGTCCGATCTCTCTTACTCCTACTTCTACTTACTCCTTCTTACTCAGAAGAGGAGAACGAGCTTTACAAAACGGGACATCAAAAACTGTAAAATCGTATGTTTCACGGAATCGTGGCTGAATGATGACATGGATATTCAGCTAGTGGGATATACACTGCACCAGCAAGATAGAACAGCATACTCCGGTAAGATGGGGGGGGAGGGTCTGAAATCTAAGGAATTCTCTAGATTTTGCTCGCCTGATGTAGAGTATCTTGTGATAAAATTCAGACCACACTACTTGCCTGGAGAGTTTTCAGCTACATTACTTGACTGTTTATTTACCACAACAGACGGATGCTGACACTAAGACCGCACTCAGTCAGCTGTACAAGGAAATAGGCAAACAGGAAACCACTCACCCAGAGGCGGCGCTCCTAGTGGCCAGAGTCTTTAATGCAGGGAAACTTTAATCAGTTCTACCTAATTTCTATCAACACCTTAAATGTGCAACCAGAGGTAAACAAATTCTAGATCACCTGTACTCCACACAGAGAAGCGTACAAAGCTGTCCCTCGCCCTCCATTTGGTAAATCCGACCACAACTCTATTCTCCTGATTCCTGCTTACAAGCAAAAATTTAAGCAGGAAGCACCAGTGACTCGGTCTATAAAAAAGTGGTCAGATGAAGCAGATGCTAAACTACAGGACTGTTTTGTTATCACAGATTGGAACGTGTTCTGGGATTCTTCCGATGGCATTGAGGAGTACACCACATCAGACACTGGCTTTATCAATAAGCGCATTGAGGGCGTCGTCCCCACAGTGACTGTACGTACATACCCAAACCAGAAGCCATGGATTACAGGCAACATTCGCACTGAGCTAAAGGTTAGAGCTGCAGCTTTCAAGGTGCGGGACTCCAACCCGGAAGCTTATAAGAAATACTGCTATGCCCTCCGACAAACCATCAAACAGGCAAAGCGTCAATACAGGGCTAAGATTGAATCGTACTACACCAGTTCCGATGGTTGTCCGATGTGGCAGGGCTTGCAAACTGAGAGCGGCCCAGTGACACAAGCCTACCAGACGAGCTAAATCACTTCTTTGCTCGCTTCGAGGCAAGCAACACTGAGGCATGCATGAGAGCATCAGCTGTTCTGGACGACTGTGTGCTCATGCTCTCCGTAGCCGGCGTGAGTAAGACCTTTAAACAGGTCAATATTCACAAGGCTGCGGGGCCAGATGGATTACCAGGACGTGTGCTCCGGGGATGTGCTGACCAACTGGCAGGTGCCCGTATTTGTATTTCTATTATGAACCCCCTTTAGCTGCTGCCAGAGCTTCCTGGGGTCCAGCAAAATAAAGCAGTTTATACCATTTTAAAAACATTACAATACATTCACAGATTTCACCACACACTGTGTGCCCTCAGACCCCACTCCACCACTACCACATATCTACAGTACTAAATCCATGTGTATGTATAGTGAGTATGTTATCGTGTGTGTGTGTGTGTGTGTGTGTGTGTGTGTGTGTGTGTGTGTGTGTGTGTGTGTGTGTGTGTGTGTGTGTGTGTGTGTGTGTGTGTGTGTGTGTGTGTGTGTGTGTGTGTGTGTGTGTGTGTGTGTGTGTGTGTGTGTGTGTGTATGCACGTGTCTGTGCCAATGTTTGTGTTGCTTCACAGTCCCCGCTGTTCCATAAGGTGTTTTTTTAATCAGTTTTTTTTATTTAATTGTACTGCTGCATCAGTTACCTGATGTGGAATAGAGTTCCATGTGGTCATGGCTCTATATAATACTGTGTGCCTCCCATTTTCTGTTCTGGACTTGGGGACTGTGAAGAGACCTCTGGTGGCATGTCTTGTGGGGTATGCATGGGTGTCCGAGCTGTGTGCCAGTAGTAGCCAGACAGCTTGGTGCATTCAAGATGTCAATACCTCTCACAAAGACAAGTAGTGATGCAGTCAATCTCTCCTCTACTTTGAGCCGGGAAAGATTGACATGCATATTATTAATATTAGAACTCTGTGTACATCCAAGGGCCAGCCGTGCTGCCCTGTTCTGAGCCAATTGTTCTGAGCCAATTGCAATTTTCCTTTATTGTGGCACCTGACCACACGATAGACATGGCTACAGACATGCTACGGGACGGTATTCATTTAGGCAGGTTACCTTAGTGTTCCTGGGCACAGGGGACTATGGTGGTCTGCTTGAAACATGTTATTACAGACTCAGACAGGGAGAGGTTGAAAATGTCAGTGAAGACACTTGCCAGCTGGTCAGCGCATACTTGGAGTACAGGTCCTGGTAAATCGTCTTGCCCTACGGCCTTGTGTATCTTGACCTGTTTAAAGGTCTTGCTCACATCGGCTGATGAGAGCGTGATCACACAATCGTCCAGAACAGCTGATGCTCTCATGCATGTTTCAGTGTTATCTCCGGGACCATTACCGTAGGGCATTTTGTTATATTATAGCATTAAACCTTAAACCATGCAGGCAATTGTACTTTAATAAGATGAAGGAACCACAGTCTACCCTTGGTACTATTATACTGTACATACTGTATATAATTATTAATTCTGTAATTGCAAAAAGCATATGCGTTCATCCTTTGAATGTTACATTTATTTTATATAAGGATACCTCTGCATTTTCATTCTCGAAACAATGTATTCTTACATATGAACAGTTTTTACAAAATGTTTAAGTATTCTTGGCATTTGGATATAAATATTTGTATTTATTTATTTAACCTTTATTTGATAAGGCAAGTCAGTTAAGAACAAATTCAGTATTTACATTGACGGCCTAACCAGGCCAAACCCGGACGACGCTGGGACAATTGTACACCGTCCGATCCCAATCACGGCCGAATGATTTTTTTAATGTTTTATTATTTGAAATGTTTGTTTATTTTATTTCACCTTAATTTAACCAGGTAGGCTAGTTGAGAACAAGTTCTCATATATAACTGCGACCTGGCCATGATAAAGCAAAGCAGTTCGACACAAACAACAACACAGAGTTACACATGGAATAAAGAAACATACAGTCAATAACACAATAGAAAAAAATCTATATACAGTGTGTGCAAATGAGGTAAGATTAGGGAGGTTAGGCAACCAATTTGTAAGTCGCTCTGGATAAGAGCGTCTGCTAAATGACTTAAATGTAAATGTAAACAAATAGGCCGTAGTGGCGAAGTAATTACAATTGAGTAATTAAACACTGAAGTGATATATGTGCAGAAGGTGAACGTGCAAGTAGAGATACTGGGGTGCAAAGGAGCAAAAAATATATTAACAATATGTGCAGGGCAACAGAAGGCAACAGAAGGCAACAGAAGGCTACCACACTAACTTGTATTCTGTCTGCTGTACGGTTTTACATGGCCATGCTGCTGCTCCAGTTTCAACTGTTCTGCCTTACTATTATTGGACCATGCTGGTCATTTATGAACATTTGAACATCTTGGCCATGTTCTGTTATAATCTCCACCCGGCACAGCCAGAAGAGGACTGGCCACCCCACATATGCTCTCTCTAATTCTCTCTTTCTTTCTCTCTCTCTCTCTCTCTCGGAGGACCTGAGCCCAAGGACCGTGCCCCAGGACGACCTGACATGATGACTCCTTGCTGTCCCCAGTCCACCTGACTGTGCTGCTGTTCTGTTATAATCTCCACCCGGCACAGCCAGAAGAGGACTGGCCACCCCACATAGCCTGGTTCCTCTCTAGGTTTCTTCCTAGGTTTTGGCCTTTCTAGGGAGTTTTTCCTAGCCACCGTGCTTCTACACCTGCATTGCTTGCTGTTTGGGGTTTTAGGCTGGGTTTCTGTACAGCACTTTGAGATATCAGCTGATGTACGAAGGGCTATATAAATCAAATTTGATTGATTGATTGATGAGGTAGTTGGATGGGCTATTTACAGATGGGCTATGTACAGGTGCAATGATCTGTGAGCTGCCCTTGCAGCTGATGTTTAAAGTTAGTGAGGGAGATATGAGTCTCCAGCTTCAATGATTTTTGCAATTAGTTCCAGTCATTGGCAGCAGAGAACTGGAAGGAAAGGCGGCCAAATGAGGAATAGGCTTTGGGGGTGACCAGTGAAATATACCTGCTGGAGCACGTGATGCGGGTGGGTGCTGCTATGGTGACCAGTGAGATATACCTGCTGGAGCATGTGCTACGGGTGGGTGTTGCTATGGTGACCAGTGAGCTGAGATAAAGCGTGGCTTTACCTAGCAAAGACTTATAGATGACCTGGAGCCAGTGGGTTTGGTGACAAATATGAAGTGAGGGCCAGCCAACGAGAGCATACAGGTCGCAGTGGTGGGTAGTATATGGAGCTTTGGTGACAAAATGGATGACACTGTGATAGACTGCATCCAATTTGCTGAGTAGAGTGTTGGAGGCTATTTTGTAAATGACATCGCCAAAGTCAAGGATCGGTAGGATGGTCAGTCGTACGAGGGAATGTTTGGCAGCATGAGTGAAGGATGCTTTGTTGCGAAATAGGAAGCCAATTTTAGATTTAAATCTGGATAGGAGATGCTTAATGTGAGACTGAAACGAGAGTTTGCAGTCTAACCAGACACCTAGGTATTTGTAGTTGTCTACATATTCTAAGTCAGAACCGTCCAGAGTAGTGATGCTGGAAGGGCGGGCAGGTGCAGACAGTGATCGGTTGAAGAGCATGCATTTAGTTTTACTTGCATTTAAGAGCAGTTGGAGGCCACGGAAGGAGAGTTGTATGGCATTGAAACTCATCTGGAGGTTAGTTAACACAGTGTCCAAAAAAGGGCCAGAAGTATACAGAATGGTGTCATCTGCGTAGAGGTGGATCAGAGAATCTCCAGCAGCGAGAGCGACATCATTGATGTATACAGAGAAGAGGGTCGGCCCGAGAATTGAACCCTGTGGCACCCCCATAGAGACTGCCAGAGGTCCGGACAACAGGCCCTCCAATTTGACACATTGAACTCTGTCAGAGAAGCAGTTGGTGAACCAGGCGAGGCAGTCATTTGAGAAACCAAGGCTGTTGAGTCTGCCGATAAGAATATGGTGATTGACTGAGTCGAAAGCCTTGGCCAGGTTGATGAATACGGCTGCACAGTATTGTCTTTTATCGATGGCGGTTAAGATATCGTTTAGGACCTTGAGCGTGGCTGAGGTGCACCCATGACCAGCTCTGAAACCAGATTGCATAGTGGAGAAGGTACAGTGGGATTCGAAATGGTCGGTGATCTGTTTGTTAACTTGGCTTTCGAAGACCTTAGAAAGGCAGGGTAGGATAGATATAGGTCTGTATGTCACGGCCGTTGAAGGAACTGGACCAAGGTGCAGCGTGGTGGCGTGGTACATGTTCTTTATTAGAATGAAAAGACGCTGAACAAAACAATAAACACTACGAAACAAACCGTGACGCTAAAGGCTATGTGCCATAAATAAAGTCAACTTCCCACAAAGACAGGTGGGAAAAAGGGCTGCCTAAGTATGGTTCTCAATCAGAGACAATGATAGACAGCTGTCCCTGATTGAGAACCACACCCAGTCAAACATAGAGATACACCATCACCTGTCTGGATTTGGGTAAAGGAGAAGTGGGGTGGGTTTGGTATATATATACAGGACCAGTATTTCTTTCCAAGCCAAGTCAAACCAGAATGTGTTATCATCATCTAGTGTCCACAAGCCAAAATGCAGGATCTGGCATTTTGACAGAAAAACCATCAACAAACCCAGTCGATTCTCATCAAACTCTCCCCTCTGTTAGCTGTCAATTTGAATTCATTAGTCTTAGAGATGTGTTGGTATTTACAATGGTAATACAGGGCAGCCAGTCAGAAATAAATAAAATCATGACAAAAAAAACTCTGAACACTGATATTCTCTCATGCAGCTATAACAAGATTTCCCTGCTATATCTAATCATTACAAAGTTGACTCACCACATAGAACATAATAGGGATTCTATTTCTATAACTATGGGTTCTATGCATTCTATTCCTATTTTTCTCCATATTCCACCAGGGATCTCTGCTCCTCGTCTCGTTTCCATCCAGTCCAGAAGACATTCATAACGTTCTGTAACCTTCAGAACCTCTAAATGCAACAGAATATGGCAACGCTTTCTGTAAATAGTCTCTTTAAAATGCAGTAGAAGCACGTGTTTAAATTGGGATAAACAATCAAAAGGCCGTTATAAATATACTTACAATGCAGTTTCTACCATAAGGCACTTTTATGCAAATACAAAATAAAACTGTAATAAACAATTGTTTACAATCATCATTTCCATCAAGGTTTCACATTTATGTTGCGCCTTGGATGTGAGAAAAGCACTTTACAGATTAAATTATTATTATTAAGGATCAAACTCTTTTTTTAAATGTTGGCCTAAAATGACATGCCCAAATCTTCTGCCTGTAGCTCAGGACCTGAAGCATATTCTTGATATCATTTGAAAGGAAACACTTTGAAGTTTGTGGAAATTAATCTAAGAGAATATAACACATTAGATCTGGTAAAAGATAATACAAAGAAAAAAACAAATACATTTGTTCGTTGTTTTGTTCTTCGTCATCTTTGAAATGCAAAAGGCCACAATGTATTAGCGCAATTTAGAGTTTGGCCACTAGATGGAAGCAGTGTAAGTGCAACGTTTTAGACTGATCCAATGAACCATTGCATCACCGTTCAAAATGCTGTATCAAGTCTGCCCAAATGTGCCCATTTGATTTATTGATAGTACATAACTGTGCACTCTACCTCAAACAATAGCATGGTATTATTCCACTCTAATAGCTACTGTAAATTGGACAGTGCAGTTAGATGAACAATAATTTAAGCTTTCTGTTTATATCAGATATGTCTATGTCCTGGGAAATTGTCTTGTTACTTACAACATCATGCTAATCACATTAGCCTATGTTAGCTCAACTGGCCCACGAGGGGGACACCGATCCCTTAGAGGTTAAATGATTGAAGACCTCTAAACATTTGAGTTTGCATCTCTGTACCATGAACTCTGAGCTGGGTAAGGTATTGACTTGCTATCTAGATTATCCTATATTTTGGTAGTTTCTTCATGTTTATTTAGGCGATGTAGTGTTATTATGAATTCCTCAACGCATAAGCTTAAACTCTCAGGTAAGTCTAAGGGCAGCAGGTAGCCTAGCAATTAGTGCATCAGGCCAGTAACTGAAAGGTAGCTGGTTTGAATACCTGAGTATTCTAAAAGTTCAGTAGTTAGGTCAAGAAGCACTCCAAGTCAAACACTTGGAAAAAATTATTCATAAAGGTTTTTTTAGCTGTCCCAAAAGGAGAACCCTTTTTGTTTCCGGATAGAACCCTTTTTGGTTCCAGATAGAACCCTTTTTGGTTCCAGATGGAAGTCTTTCGGGTTCCATGTTGAACCCTCTGTATAAAGGGCCCTAAATGGAAAACAAAATGGTTCTCACATGGCAGGGCTCTCTAACCTTGTTCCTGGAGAGCTACCGTCCTGTAGGTTTTCACTCTAACCCTGTTCCTGGAGAGCTACCGTCCTGTAGGTTTTTGCTCACCTGATTCTAATAATTAGCTGGTTGATAAGCTGAATCAGGTTAGTTACAATAGTGGTTGGCGTGAACCTACAAGAGGGTAGCTCTCTAGGAACGTTTGGAGAGCCCTGTCCTATGGAGACAGCCAAAGAACCCTTTTAGATTCTAGACAGCATCTAAGAGTGTAGTAAGGGGATCTGCACACGCTTCCCAATGCCTTCTATCATTTTCGATTAGGAAAAATACATCTTAATCGAAAACCTTATTGAAAGGCATCAGGTAGAAGTAACTGAATCCACAAATACAAGCATAATGGTACATATACCTAAAAGCTGCAATATGTAACATTTTGGGTAACCTGAACAAATTTACATAGAATTGTGAGTTATAGATCTGTCATTCTCATTGAAAGCATGTCTAAGAAGCGCTATATCTATTCTATGTGTGCGATTTCTATGCTTCCTGTTCTTCAGTTTAATTTTTGCACACCAGCTTTAAACAGCTGAAAACACAATATTTTTGGAAAATACAGTCGCAGTCAAAAGTTTGGACACACCTACTCATTCAAGGGTTTTTCTTTATTTTTACTATAATTTTGGCTATTTTCTACATTGTAGAATAATAGTGAAGACATCAAAACTATGAAATAACACATATGGAATCATGTAGTAACCAAAAAAGTGTTAAACAAATCTAAATATATTTTATATTTTATATTTGAGTGCTCAGCATATGTGGGAATTCCTTCAAGACTGTTGGAAAAGCATTCCAGGTGAAGCTGGTTGAGAGAATGCCAAGTGCGAAAAGCTGGCAAACTATTAGAATTTTAGCAACCAGGAAATGGCAGAGCGATTTCTGCATTGTGCATTTTTAGATGACATGTTTTCATGAATTTGATGGCACATTAAAAACCATGTGGGACATGATCCAGGTAGGACTTTCATGCCATATTGATGTACACTATGTAGTGTATGTATTTATACATGTGGCTCTATACTTCATTTCAGCTCAATTGTTCATATTTATTAGATTTTTTTTACCTTTATTTAACTAGTCAGTAAGAACAAATTCTTATTTTCAATGACGGCCTAGGAACAGTGGAATGTTGAGAGGTTAGCATGCTAACCTCCCTTGCTATTGGTAATGTTGAGAGGTTAGCATGAACAGCCTGTTCAGGGGCAGAACGACAGATTTGTACCTTGTCAGCTCGGGGGTTTGAACTTGCAACCTTCCGTATACTAGTACAACGCTCTAACCACTAGGCTACGCTGCCCCATATGAGGTGACAGACAGAATGTCACCTTTTAATCGAGGGTATTTTCACGTCTGATTTAAGTATTTGGACAGTATTTGGACACATTTGTACTTATAGTGTACTAAAGTAGTCAAAGGTGTAGTATTTGTTCCCATATTTCTAGCAACGACTACGTCAAGCTTGTGACTCTATACACTTCTTGGATGCAGTCGTAGTTTGTTTTGGTTGGATTCTGGGGTTTTGAGTTTGCCCCATAGGAACTGAATGGTGATTAGAGTGATATTCCATCTCAGTGATTAGTTTGTGAACAGTTCTATATCAGTCCTGATAATGCCATGATTAAGAAAAATCATGAATGAATTGTGAATAATGATGAGTGAGAAAAGTTATAGAAGCTACAGCAAAGCATGCTAACCTCTCAACATTACCAATAACAAGGGAGGTTAGCATGCTAACCTCTCAACATTACCAATAACAATGGAGGTTAGCATGCTAACCTCTCAACATTACCAATAACAATGGAGGTTAGCATGCTAACCTCTCAACATTACCAATAACAATGGAGGTTAGCATGCTAACCTCTCAACATTACCAATAACAATGGAGGTTAGCATGCTAACCTCTCAACATTACCAATAACAATGGAGGTTAGCATGCTAACCTCTCAACATTACCAATAACAATGGAGGTTAGCATGCTAACCTCTCAACATTACCAATAACAATGGAGGTTAGCATGCTAACCTCTCAACATTACCAATAACAATGGAGGTTAGCATGCTAACCTCTCAACATTACCAATAACAATGGAGGTTAGCATGCTAACCTCTCAACATTACCAATAACAATGGAGGATAGCATGCTAACCTCTCAACATTACCAATAACAATGGAGGTTAGCATGCTAACCTCTCAACATTACCAATAACAAGCATGTCTTGGGGGAAAGATCTTTGACCCTCTGTAACTTTCTCACTCATCATCTTTCATGATTCAAGATTATCCATAACCATAATCATGTTAGCATCCACATTCATGTAGAAGTATTTAGAAACATCTAACGCATCCAACAAGTTTGGATCGTCACAAGCTTGATGTCGTCATTGTGTGCTAGGAATATGGGACCAAATACTACATTTGACGCTATAAGTGAAATTTGTCCAAATACTTATGACATCTTCAAATGAGGGGGACTAGATCTATAAAGTGCTTTCATTTCTAAATGGTAAATCAGATATGTATAAATAACCCTCAAGTGAAAGATGACATTATGTACTGTCACCTCATACGGAACATTTGATCTCAAATCCAAAATGCTGGACTATAGAGACGATGTAGAAAGTTAGCATCACTGTCCATATACATATGCAGGAGAGAGTAGTCAGCATTAATAAGTCCACTTCAGAAGAAGGGTGAAGAATGAGGACGTAGCCCCAAATGTACACGGCCAGTCTGTGTGCACACATTTATTACACCGCAGAGTTAGTGAGCGCCATATGGGTTGAATCGAGGGGTTTGTTATTATTCAATTCCTTGTTGTTGCTGTTTTTGTTGTTGCTGTCGATCAGGAGGTTCCGTCGCTCCAGTGTGTAGTCCACTCTTTCTTGTGGAGGACCCCTGCCTTCTGGCTCTCATGGAACTGGGGCAGGTCCTGGTGGGGAATCTTCACCGCATGGTACTGAGGCACTTGGTCTTCATACTGGACCCGACGGAAGAAACCACACTGTGGGAGAGAGAAGGGGGGAGGGAAGGAGAGAGGGAGTGGGAGAGAGAAGGGGGGAGGGAAGGAGGGAGTAGGAGAGAAAAGGGGGGAGGGAAGGAGGGAGTGGGAGAGAGAAGGGGGAAGGAGGGAGTGGGGAGAGAAGGGGGGAGGGAAGGAGGGAGTGGGAGAGAGAAGGGGAGGGAAGGAGGGAGTGGGAGAGAGAAGGGAGGAGGGAAGGAGAGAGAAGGGGGAGGGAAGGAGGGAGTGGGAGAGAGAAGGGGAGGGAAGGAGGGAGTGGGAGAGAGAAGGGGGAGGGAAGGAGGGAGTGGGAGAGAGAAGGAGGGAAGGAGGGAGGGAGAGAGAAGGGGGGAGGGAAGGAGAGAGAAGGGGGGAGGGAAGGAGAGAGAAGGAGGGAAGGAGGGAAGGAGAGAGAAGGGGGGAGGGAAGGAGAGAGAAGGGGGGAGGGAAGGAGAGAGAAGGAGGGAAGGAGGGAGCGTATGAAAAATGCACTTTGACGATGCCGCTGAGTAAAACCCAAAGGAGATTTTTTTGCTTTTGATTGTGCAGGTGCCACACAAACCAAAATGTTCAGATGACTTGCGAAACGTCAGTAAAACAGGTGCCACACAAGCAAAGAAAACACACCAGTGCAAAACATTACAATTGTGCTGCCACACGTTGTCATTTCACCTACAGCCTCCACACTCCTGCAGCGCCCCCCTCCCCTTTTGTCAGAAACACAAAAGAACAACAGAGAACACATGTTCATTCTGGCATTCTGACATTCTAACATTCTGGCATTCTGACATTCTAACATTCTGACATTCTGACATTCTAACATTCTGACATTCTAACATTCTGACATTCTGACATTCTAACATTCTAACATTCTAACATTCTAACATTGTTATCAAGTGTGGGACCAGGTGATAATGTTAATGAATAGAACCAGAATTATTAGCAACAACTTCCTTGTTCCAGAATGAACAAGTTTCAGGTACAGCATTTAAGGTCAAAGATCACACGGCAGGCAGAGTCACAGCATGCAGCACAACAGCTCTCTGTCCGTTAGGCACAGATCTAGGATCAGCTTACCTATCCCCCCAAAAAAACCCTAACCTTAACCATTAGAGGAGGCAACGCAAAACTGAAACTGGATCCGTGTCTAAGGGGAACTACAGGGCTTGAGAGACTAGGGCATGCCAGTTCGAGGCAGGCCAGGGTGCGTGGTTTTACCGCTTGGGGGAGAAGGTAGGGGAAAGCAGGAACCTATTGGTCTGATGCCTGCCTCTCCACCTCAGAGGGCTGAATGTGCATGTGGGCGTGGTAGTATTCTGTCTCGTACTGGGGGTGGCGCTCTGTACGCTTGAAGAACCCACACTGACGAGAGGGTGGAAGAGAAGGAAGAGGAGAAGGAGTTACAACAGAGATGTAGTGGAGGGAGGGGGGTGAATAAAAGTACAGAGTAAAAGAGATGGGGAGAGGAGAGATGAGGAGAGGAGAGATGGACAAGAGATGAGGAGAGGAGAGATGAGGAGAGGAGAGGAGAGTTGGACTAGAGATGAGGAGAGGAGAGATGAGGAGAGGAGAGATCTAAATGGCATATATAATTATATATATATATATATATATATATATATATATATATATATATATATATATGGATATAGAGGATATATGGACTAGAGAGGAGAGTTGGAGAGGAGAGATGGACTAGAGAGGAGAGGAAAGATGGACTAGAGAGAGGAGAGATTGATGTGGAGAGGAGAGATGGACTAGAGATGAGGAGATGGACTAGAGATGGACTAGAGATGAGGAGAGGAGAGATGGATGGACTAGAGATGTGGAGAGATGGACTAGAGATGGACTAGAGATGGGGAGAGGAGAGATGGACTAGAGATGGACTAGAGATGAGGAGAGGAGAGATGGACTAGAGATGGGGAGAGGAGAGATGGACTAGAGATGTGGAGAGAAGAGATGGACTAGAGATATGGAGAGCAGATATTGACTAGAGATGGGGAGAGGAGAGATGGACTAGAGATGGACTAGAGATGAGGAGAGGAGAGATGGCCTAGAGATGGGAAGAGATGGACTAGAGATGGACTAGAGATGAGGAGAGGAGAGATGGGGAGAGGAGAGATGGACTAGAGATGGAGAGAGGAGAGATGGACTAGAGATGGACTAGAGATGAGGAGAGGAGAGATGGACTAGAGATGAGGAGAGGAGAGATGGACTAGAGATGGGGAGAGGAGAGATGGACTAGAGATGGGGAGAGGAGAGATGGACTAGAGATGGGGAGAGGAGAGATGGACTTGAGATGGACTAGAGATGAGGAGAGGAGAGATGGACTTGAGATGGACTAGAGATGAGGAGAGGAGAGATGGACTAGAGATGAGGAGAGGAGAGATGGACTAGAGATGAGGAGAGGAGAGATGGACTAGAGATGAGGAGAGGAGAGATGGACTAGAGATGAGGAGAGGAGAGATGGACTAGAGATATGGAGAGCAGATATTGACTAGAGATGGGGAGAGGAGAGATGGACTAGAGATGGACTAGAGATGAGGAGAGGAGAGATGGACAAGAGATGGACTAGAGATGGACTAGAGATGAGGAGAGGAGAGATGGGGAGAGGAGAGATGGACTAGAGATGGAGAGAGGAGAGATGGACTAGAGATGGACTAGAGATGAGGAGAGGAGAGATGGACTAGAGATGAGGAGAGGAGAGATGGACTAGAGATGGGGAGAGGAGAGATGGACTAGAGATGGGGAGAGGAGAGATGGACTAGAGATGGGGAGAGGAGAGATGGACTAGAGATGGGGAGAGGAGAGATGGACTTGAGATGGACTAGAGATGAGGAGAGGAGAGATGGACTAGAGATGAGGAGAGGAGAGATGGACTAGAGATGAGGAGAGGAGAGATGGACTAGAGATGAGGAGAGGAGAGATGGACTAGAGATGGGGAGAGGAGAGATGGACTTGAGATGAGGAGAGATGGACTAGAGATGAGGAGAGGAGAGATGGACTAGAGATGGGGAGAGGAGAGATGGACTAGAGATGAGGAGAGGAGAGATGGACTAGAGATGAGGAGAGATGGACTAGAGATGAGGAGAGGAGAGATGGACTAGAGATGGGGAGAGGAGAGATGGACTAGAGATGAGGAGAGGAGAGATGGACTAGAGATGAGGAGAAATGGACTAGAGATGAGGAGAGATGGACTAGAGATGAGGAGAGATGGACTAGAGATGAGGAGAGATGGACTAGAGATGAGGAGAGGAGAGATGGACTAGAGATGAGGAGAGATGGACTAGAGATGAGGAGAGGAGAGGTGGAATAGAGATGGACTAGAGCAGAGATAAATAACTGACTTATCTCAGAGAGGTGAGGAGAATAGAACAAAGATCTGTAGATCACAGCTTGATACAAAATACATTATGATTGAATGATAAGAGTATAGGGTTGGATAGTCTTCTTTCACAGTATGCAGAACAGTGGGTCAGCACCAGTTTACCAGCCAGGATAATAGGGGTACGTAGGCACCTACAGTAACTAATATACAGTATGATGTGTGTGGACCTTCCAGAGTATGCAGGGTCAGCACCAGTTTACCAGCCAGGATAATAGGGGTACGTAGGCACCTACAGTAACTAATATACAGTATGATGTGTGTGGACCTTCCAGAGTATGCAGGGTCAGCACCAGTTTACCAGCCAGGATAATAGGGGTACGTAGGCACCTACAGTAACTAATATACAGTATGATGTGTGTGGACCTTCCAGAGTATGCAGGGTCAGCACCAGTTTACCAGCCAGGATAATAGGGGTACGTAGGCACCTACAGTAACTAATATACAGTATGATGTGTGTGGACCTTCCAGAGTATGCAGGGTCAGCACCAGTTTACCAGCCAGGATAATAGGGTACGTAGGCACCTACAGTAACTAATATACAGTATGATGTGTGTGGACCTTCCAGAGTATGCAGGGTCAGCACCAGTTTACCAGCCAGGATAATAGGGGTACGTAGGCACCTACAGTAACTAATATACAGTATGATGTGTGTGGACCTTCCAGAGTATGCAGGGTCAGCACCAGTTTACCAGCCAGGATAATAGGGGTACGTAGGCACCTACAGTAACTAATATACAGTATGATGTGTGTGGACCTTCCAGAGTATGCAGGGTCAGCACCAGTTTACCAGCCAGGATAATAGGGGTACGTAGGCACCTACAGTAACTAATATACAGTATGATGTGTGTGGACCTTCCAGAGTATGCAGGGTCAGCACCAGTTTACCAGCCATGTGTTGATTTATGTTACCTTATTTTACCAGGTAAGTTGAGTGAGAACCAGGGGTTGGCACCAAAATCATTTTCAAATCATTCCGATGTTCCGACCAGAAGATAAAGTTCTAAACCGGTTCGAACCCCAAAGAAGTAACAGTTCATATAGGTCCTTTGAGTAGATTTTTGTTTAACCTGTGAAATCAACATAATTTTTCATTTACCTCATTAATTTACCTCATTCATTTATCTCATTCATTTACCTCATCCATTTACCTCATCCATTTACCTCATCCATTTACCTCATTCATTTACCTCATTCATTTACCTCATTCATTTATCTCATTCATTTACCTCATTCATTTACCTCATTCATTTACCTCATTCATTTACCTCATTCATTTACCTCATTCATTTACCTCATTCATTTACCTCATTCATTTACCTCATTCATTTATCTCATTCATTTACCTCATTCATTTACCTCATTCATTTACCTCATTCATTTACCTCATTCATTTAGCTCAATCATTTAGCTCATTCATTTACCTCAATCATTTGGCTCATTAATCAATTAGCGCTGATAGAGCAGGGTGCTCTGGGGAACGTAGTTGTTTTCATGTTTGATTGGTCAGATAAGTGCAGGCACCAGATGCGGCTGAAATTTCACGGGTGGGGTGAGAGCGAGAGGTGGGGGGGAGACATGGAGGGGGCTTGAAGTGTTTTGAACGTCATGAATGGAATAAATGAGCCAATTGTAAACTGGGGATGATTAGGTGTCCTTGATGATATGAAGGCCAGGTTGGGCATTTAGCCAGAACACTGGGGTTAAAACCCCTACTCTTATGATAAGTGCCATGGGTTCTTTAGTGACACTCGCTTAACGTCCCATCCGAAAGACAGCACCTTACACAGGGCAATGTCCCCAATCACTGCCCTGGGGCATCCAGGATAATATAGGTACATTAACTACAGTAGGTATAGTCATATATGATGAGCAGAGCACCAGGATACCAACCAGGATTATATACAGTTGTATAAAGTACTTCAGTAAAAAATACTTTATTAAAGTACTAATTAAGTAATTTTTGGGGGTCGAAGTATTTTGTGTTTATCTTCATGTATTGGGTCAGGCCAGGGTGTGGCATGGGTTTTTGTATGTGGTGTGTATATATTGGGATTGTAGCTAGTGGGGTGATCTAGCAAAGTCTATGGCTGTCTGGAGTGGTTCTCAATCAGAGGCAGCCATATTCTTTGAGTTTGTCGTGGGTGATTGTCCTTCGTGTCCTTGTTCCTGTCTATGTGTTAGTGTACACAAGTATTAGGCTGTTTCGGTTTTCGTTACGTTTATTTGTTTTTTGTAGTGTTTGTATTTAGATTCGTGTTACGTTTGTTTATTAAAACATGGATCGCAATCTACACGCTGCATTTTGGTCCGACTTTCCATCACACCAAGAGAACCGTTACAAAAGTACTTGTCTTGACACCCAAAAGTACTCGTCTTGACACCCAAAAGTACTAGTCTTGACACCCAAAAGTACTAGTCTTGACACCCAAAAGTACTAGTCTTGACACCCAAAAGTACTAGTCTTGACACCCAAAAGTACTAGTCTTGACACCCAAAAGTACTAGTCTTGACACCCAAAAGTACTCGTCTTGACACCCAAAAGTACTCGTCTTGACACCCAAAAGTACTAGTCTTGACACCCAAAAGTACTAGTCTTGACACCCAAAAGTACTAGTCTTGACACCCAAAAGTACTAGTCTTGACACCCAAAAGTACTAGTCTTGACACCCAAAAGTACTAGTCTTGACACCCAAAAGTACTAGTCTTGACACCCAAAAGTACTAGTCTTGACACCCAAAAGTACTAGTCTTGACACCCAAAAGTACTCGTCTTGACACCCAAAAGTACTAGTCTTGACACCCAAAAGTACTAGTCTTGACACCCAAAAGTACTAGTCTTGACACCCAAAAGTACTAGTCTTGACTCCCAAAAGTACTCGTCTTGACACCAAAAAGTACTAGTCTTGACTCCCAAAAGGACTCGTCTTGACACCCAAAAGTACTAGTCTTGACACCCAAAAGGACTCGTCTTGACACCCAAAAGTACTCGTCTTGACACCCAAAAGTACTAGTCTTGACACCCAAAAGTACTAGTCTTGACACCCAAAAGTACTCGTCTTGACACCCAAAAGTACTAGTCTTGACACCCAAAAGTACTCGTCTTGACACCCAAAAGGACTCGTCTTGACACCCAAAAGTACTCGTCTTGACACATTTTGAATGCTTAAAAAAAGGTTCAATTCACAGACTTATCAAGAGAACGTCCCTGGTCCTCCCTACTGATCTGGCGGACTCACTGAACACAAATGCTTTGTTATTAAATGATGTCTGAGTGGTGGAGTGTACCTCTGGTTGTCAGAAAATAACAATAAGGACATTGTGTTGTCTGTCTGGTTTGCTTAATATCAGGAATTTGATGGTTCGCATTTACTTTTACTTTGTACTTTAATTCAAATATTAAAATGTAGTACTTTGTCCACCATTGTACTTAAGTCCATTTAAAACCAAATACTTTTAGACTTTTACGCAAGTATTTTACTGGGTGACTTTCACTTTTACTTGAGTCATTTTCTATTAAGGTATCTTTACTTTTACTCAAGTATGACAATCGAGTACTTTTTCCACCTCTGATTATATAGTATGAAAGGCCCAGTAATAGAGGTGTTTAGTCTAGGTTATATACTATTAAAGTTGTTGGTACCTTCCAGAGGATGCAGACCAGCAGAGACAGCACCAGGATAATAGAGATATGTAGGAACAGTAATAGAGGTGCTTATTGTGTGTTATACTAGGTGTTGGTACCTTCCAGAGGATGCAGACCAGCAGAGACAGCACCAGGATAATAGAGATATGTAGGAACAGTAATAGAGGTGCTTATTGTGTGTTATACTAGGTGTTGGTACCTTCCAGAGGATGCAGACCAGCAGAGACAGCACCAGGATAATAGAGATATGTAGGAACAGTAATAGAGGTGCTTATTGTGTGTTATACTAGGTGTTGGTACCTTCCAGAGGATGCAGACCAGCAGAGACAGCACCAGGATAATAGAGATATGTAGGAACAGTAATAGAGGTGCTTATTGTGTGTTATACTAGGTGTTGGTACCTTCCAGAGGATGCAGACCAGCAGAGCCAGCACCAGGATAATAGAGATATATAGGAACAGTAATAGAGGTGCTTATTGTGTGTTATACTAGGTGTCGGTACCTTCCAGAGGATGCAGACCAGCAGAGCCAGCACCAGGATAATAGAGATATGTAGGAACAGTAATAGAGGTGCTTATTGTGTGTTATACTAGGTGTTGGTACCTTCCAGAGGATGCAGACCAGCAGAGACAGCACCAGGATAATAGAGATATGTATGAACAGTAATAGAGGTGCTTATTGCGTGTTATACTAGGTGTTGGTACCTTCCAGAGGATGCAGACCAGCAGAGACAGCACCAGGATAATAGAGATATGTAGGAACAGTAATAGAGGTGCTTATTGTGTGTTATACTAGGTGTTGGTACCTTCCAGAGGATGCAGACCAGCAGAGACAGCACCAGGATAATAGAGATATGTAGGAACAGTAATAGAGGTGCTTATTGTGTGTTATACTAGGTGTTGGTACCTTCCAGAGGATGCAGACCAGCAGAGACAGCACCAGGATAATAGAGATATGTAGGAACAGTAATAGAGGTGCTTATTGTGTGTTATACTAGGTGTTGGTACCTTCCAGAGGATGCAGACCAGCAGAGACAGCACCAGGATAATAGAGATATATAGGAACAGTAATAGAGGTGCTTATTGTGTGTTATACTAGGTGTTGGTACCTTCCAGAGGATGCAGACCATCAGAGACAGCACCAGGATAATAGAGATATGTAGGAACAGTAATAGAGGTGCTTATTGTGTGTTATACTAGGTGTTGGTACCTTCCAGAGGATGCAGACCAGCAGAGACAGCACCAGGATAATAGAGATATATAGGAACAGTAATAGAGGTGCTTATTGTGTGTTATACTAGGTGTTGGTACCTTCCAGAGGATGCAGACCATCAGAGACAGCACCAGGATAATAGAGATATATAGGAACAGTAATAGAGGTGCTTATTGTGTGTTATACTAGGTGTTGGTACCTTCCAGAGGATGCAGACCAGCAGAGACAGCACCAGGATAATAGAGATATGTATGAACAGTAATAGAGGTGCTTATTGTGTGTTATACTAGGTGTTGGTACCTTCCAGAGGATGCAGACCAGCAGGGACAGCACCAGGATAATAGAGATATATAGGAACAGTAATAGAGGTGCTTATTGTGTGTTATACTAGGTGTTGGTACCTTCCAGAGGATGCAGACCAGCAGAGACAGCACCAGGATAATAGAGATATGTATGAACAGTAATAGAGGTGCTTATTGTGTGTTATACTAGGTGTTGGTACCTTCCAGAGGATGCAGACCAGCAGAGACAGCACCAGGATAATAGAGATATGTAGGAACAGTAATAGAGGTGCTTATTGTGTGTTATACTAGGTGTTGGTACCTTCCAGAGGATGCAGACCAGCAGAGCCAGCACCAGGATAATAGAGATATATAGGAACAGTAATAGAGGTGCTTATTGTGTGTTATACTAGGTGTTGGTACCTTCCAGAGGATGCAGACCAGCAGAGACAGCACCAGGATAATAGAGATATGTAGGAACAGTAATAGAGGTGCTTATTGTGTGTTATACTAGGTGTTGGTACCTTCCAGAGGATGCAGACCAGCAGAGACAGCACCAGGATAATAGAGATATATAGGAACAGTAATAGAGGTGCTTATTGTGTGTTATACTAGGTGTTGGTACCTTCCAGAGGATGCAGACCAGCAGAGACAGCACCAGGATAATAGAGATATGTAGGAACAGTAATAGAGGTGCTTATTGTGTGTTATACTAGGTGTTGGTACCTTCCAGAGGATGCAGACCAGCAGAGCCAGCACCAGGATAATAGAGATATATAGGAACAGTAATAGAGGTGCTTATTGTGTGTTATACTAGGTGTTGGTACCTTCCAGAGGATGCAGACCAGCAGAGCCAGCACCAGGATAATAGAGATATGTAGGAACAGTAATAGAGGTGCTTATTGTGTGTTATACTAGGTGTTGGTACCTTCCAGAGGATGCAGACCAGCAGAGACAGCACCAGGATAATAGAGATATGTAGGAACAGTAATAGAGGTGCTTATTGTGTGTTATACTAGGTGTTGGTACCTTCCAGAGGATGCAGACCAGCAGAGACAGCACCAGGATAATAGAGATATATAGGAACAGTAATAGAGGTGCTTATTGTGTGTTATACTAGGTGTTGGTACCTTCCAGAGGATGCAGACCAGCAGAGACAGCACCAGGATAATAGAGATATGTAGGAACAGTAATAGAGGTGCTTATTGTGTGTTATACTAGGTGTTGGTACCTTCCAGAGGATGCAGACCAGCAGAGACAGCACCAGGATAATAGAGATATATAGGAACAGTAATAGAGGTGCTTATTGTGTGTTATACTAGGTGTTGGTACCTTCCAGAGGATGCAGACCAGCAGAGACAGCACCAGGATAATAGAGATATGTAGGAACAGTAATAGAGGTGCTTATTGTGTGTTATACTAGGTGTTGGTACCTTCCAGAGGATGCAGACCAGCAGAGACAGCACCAGGATAATAGAGATATGTAGGAACAGTAATAGAGGTGCTTATTGTGTGTTATACTAGGTGTTGGTACCTTCCAGAGGATGCAGACCAGCAGAGACAGCACCAGGATAATAGAGATATATAGGAACAGTAATAGAGGTGCTTATTGTGTGTTATACTAGGTGTTGGTACCTTCCAGAGGATGCAGACCAGCAGAGCCAGCACCAGGATAATAGAGATATATAGGAACAGTAATAGAGGTGCTTATTGTGTGTTATACTAGGTGTTGGTACCTTCCAGAGGATGCAGACCAGCAGAGACAGCACCAGGATAATAGAGATATATAGGAACAGTAATAGAGGTGCTTATTGTGTGTTATACTAGGTGTTGGTACCTTCCAGAGGATGCAGACCAGCAGAGACAGCAGCCAGGATAATAGAGATATATAGGAACAGTAATAGAGGTGCTTATTGTGTGTTATACTAGGTGTTGGTACCTTCCAGAGGATGCAGACCAGCAGAGACAGCACCAGGATAATAGAGATATATAGGAACAGTAATAGAGGTGCTTATTGTGTGTTATACTAGGTGTTGGTACCTTCCAGAGGATGCAGACCAGCAGAGCCAGCACCAGGATAATAGAGATATATAGGAACAGTAATAGAGGTGCTTATTGTGTGTTATACTAGGTGTTGGTACCTTCCAGAGGATGCAGACCAGCAGAGACAGCACCAGCCAGCACCAGGATAATAGAGATATATAGGAACAGTAATAGAGGTGCTTATTGTGTGTTATACTAGGTGTTGGTACCTTCCAGAGGATGCAGACCAGCAGAGCCAGCACCAGGATAATAGAGATATGTAGGAACAGTAATAGAGGTGCTTATTGTGTGTTATACTAGGTGTTGGTACCTTCCAGAGGATGCAGACCAGACCAGAGACAGCACCAGGATAATAGAGATATATAGGAACAGTAATAGAGGTGCTTATTGTGTGTTATACTAGGTGTTGGTACCTTCCAGAGGATGCAGACCAGCAGAGCCAGCACCAGGATAATAGAGATATATAGGAACAGTAATAGAGGTGCTTATTGTGTGTTATACTAGGTGTTGGTACCTTCCAGAGGATGCAGACCAGCAGAGACAGCACCAGGATAATAGAGATATGTAGGAACAGTAATAGAGGTGCTTATTGTGTGTTATACTAGGTGTTGGTACCTTCCAGAGGATGCAGACCAGCAGAGCCAGCACCAGGATAATAGAGATATATAGGAACAGTAATAGAGGTGCTTATTGTGTGTTATACTAGGTGTTGGTACCTTCCAGAGGATGCAGACCAGCAGAGACAGCACCAGGATAATAGAGATATGTAGGAACAGTAATAGAGGTGCTTATTGTGTGTTATACTAGGTGTTGGTACCTTCCAGAGGATGCAGACCAGCAGAGCCAGCACCAGGATAATAGAGATATATAGGAACAGTAATAGAGGTGCTTATTGTGTGTTATACTAGGTGTTGGTACCTTCCAGAGGATGCAGACCAGCAGAGACAGCACCAGGATAATAGAGATATGTAGGAACAGTAATAGAGGTGCTTATTGTGTGTTATACTAGGTGTTGGTACCTTCCAGAGGATGCAGACCAGCAGAGCCAGCACCAGGATAATAGAGATATATAGGAACAGTAATAGAGGTGCTTATTGTGTGTTATACTAGGTGTTGGTACCTTCCAGAGGATGCAGACCAGCAGAGCCAGCACCAGGATAATAGAGATATGTAGGAACAGTAATAGAGGTGCTTATTGTGTGTTATACTAGGTGTTGGTACCTTCCAGAGGATGCAGACCAGCAGAGACAGCACCAGGATAATAGAGATATATAGGAACAGTAATAGAGGTGCTTATTGTGTGTTATACTAGGTGTTGGTACCTTCCAGAGGATGCAGACCAGCAGAGCCAGCACCAGGATAATAGAGATATATAGGAACAGTAATAGAGGTGCTTATTGTGTGTTATACTAGGTGTTGGTACCTTCCAGAGGATGCAGACCAGCAGAGACAGCACCAGGATAATAGAGATATATAGGAACAGTAATAGAGGTGCTTATTGTGTGTTATACTAGGTGTTGGTACCTTCCAGAGGATGCAGACCAGCAGAGACAGCACCAGGATAATAGAGATATAGGATAGGAACAGTAATAGAGGTGCTTATTGTGTGTTATACTAGGTGTTGGTACCTTCCAGAGGATGCAGACCAGCAGAGCCAGCACCAGGATAATAGAGATATATAGGAACAGTAATAGAGGTGCTTATTGTGTGTTATACTAGGTGTTGGTACCTTCCAGAGGATGCAGACCAGCAGAGCCAGCACCAGGATAATAGAGATATATAGGAACAGTAATAGAGGTGCTTATTGTGTGTTATACTAGGTGTTGGTACCTGCAGACCAGCAGAGCCAGCACCAGGATAATAGAGATATGTAGGAACAGAGGATGCAGACCAGACCAGCAGAGCCAGCACCAGGATAATAGAGATATATAGGAACAGTAATAGAGGTGCTTATTGTGTGTTATACTAGGTGTTGGTACCTTCCAGAGGATGCAGACCAGCAGAGACAGCACCAGGATAATAGAGATATGTAGGAACAGTAATAGAGGTGCTTATTGTGTGTTATACTAGGTGTTGGTACCTTCCAGAGGATGCAGACCAGCAGAGCCAGCACCAGGATAATAGAGATATATAGGAACAGTAATAGAGGTGCTTATTGTGTGTTATACTAGGTGTTGGTACCTTCCAGAGGATGCAGACCAGCAGAGCCAGCACCAGGATAATAGAGATATATAGGAACAGTAATAGAGGTGCTTATTGTGTGTTATACTAGGTGTTGGTACCTTCCAGAGGATGCAGACCAGCAGAGACAGCACCAGGATAATAGAGATATGTAGGAACAGTAATAGAGGTGCTTATTGTGTGTTATACTAGGTGTTGGTACCTTCCAGAGGATGCAGACCAGCAGAGCCAGCACCAGGATAATAGAGATATATAGGAACAGTAATAGAGGTGCTTATTGTGTGTTATACTAGGTGTTGGTACCTTCCAGAGGATGCAGACCAGCAGAGCCAGCACCAGGATAATAGAGATATATAGGAACAGTAATAGAGGTGCTTATTGTGTGTTATACTAGGTGTTGGTACCTTCAGAGGATGCAGACCAGCAGAGACAGCACCAGGATAATAGAGATATGTAGGAACAGTAATAGAGGTGCTTATTGTGTGTTATACTAGGTGTTGGTACCTTCCAGAGGATGCAGACCAGC
>NC_068430.1:7610543-7715461 GCF_023373465.1 Oncorhynchus keta | reverse complement strand
TGTAGAGTCAGTATAAATGTATGTGAGTGGGTGTGTGTAGAGTCAGTATAAATGTATGTGGGTGGGTGTAGAGTCAGTATAAATGTATGTGAGTGGGTGTGTGTAGAGTCAGTATAAATGTATGTGAGTGGGTGTGTGTTGAGTCAGTATAAATGTATGTGGGTGGGTGTAGAGTCAGTATAAATGTATGTGAGTGGGTGTGTGTAGAGTCAGTATAAATGTATGTGGGTGGGTGTGTGTAGAGTCAGTATAAATGTATGTGGGTGGGTGTAGAGTCAGTATAAATGTATGTGAGTGGGTGTGTGTAGAGTCAGTATAAATGTATGTGGGTGGGTGTAGAGTCAGTATAAATGTATGTGAGTGGGTGTGTGTAGAGTCAGTATAAATGTATGTGAGTGGGTGTGTGTTGAGTCAGTATAAATGTATGTGGGTGGGTGTAGAGTCAGTATAAATGTATGTGAGTGGGTGTGTGTAGAGTCAGTATAAATGTATGTGGGTGGGTGTAGAGTCACTATAAATGTATGTGAGTGGGTGTGTGTTGAGTCAGTATAAATGTATGTGGTTGGGTGTAGAGTCAGTATAAATGTATGTGAGTGGGTGTGTGTTGAGTCAGTATAAATGTATGTGGGTGGGTGTAGAGTCACTATAAATGTATGTGAGTGGGTGGGTGGGTGTAGAGTCACTATACATGCATGTGAGTGGGTGGGTGTAGAGTCAGTATAAATGTATGTGAGTGGGTGGGTGTAGAGTCAGTATAAATGTATGTGAGTGTGTAGGGCCCTGTCAGTGTGTAGGGCCCTGTGAGTGTGTAGGGCCCTGTCAGTGTGTAGGGCCCTGTCAGTGTGTAGGGCCCTGTCAGTGTGTAGGACCCTGTCAGTGTGTAGGGCCCTGTCAGTGTGTAGGGCCCTGTCAGTGTGTAGGGCCATGTGAGTGTGTAGGGCCCTGTGAGTGTGTAGGGCCCTGTCAGTGTGTAGGGCCCTGTCAGTGTGTAGGGCCCTGTCAGTGTGTAGGGCCCTGTCAGTGTGTAGGGCCCTGTCAGTGTGTAGGGCCATGTGAGTGTGTAGGGCCCTGTGAGTGTGTAGGGCCCTGTCAGTGTGTAGGGCCCTGTCAGTGTGTAGGGCCCTGTCAGTGTGTAGGGCCCTGTGAGTGTGTAGGGCCCTGTCAGTGTGTAGGGTCCTGTCAGTGTGTAGGGCCCTGTCAGTGTGTAGGGCCCTGTCAGTGTGTAGGGCCCTGTCAGTGTGTAGGGCCCTGTCAGTGTGTAGGGCCCTGTCAGTGTGTAGGGCCCTGTCAGTGTGTAGGGCCATGTGAGTGTGTAGGGCCCTGTGAGTGTGTAGGACCCTGTCAGTGTGTAGGGCCCTGTCAGTGTGTAGGGCCCTGTCAGTGTGTAGGGCCCTGTCAGTGTGTAGGGCCCTGTCAGTGTGTAGGGCCCTGTCAGTGTGTAGGGCCCTGTCAGTGTGTAGGGCCCTGTCAGTGTGTAGGGCCCTGTCAGTGTGTAGGGCCCTGTCAGTGTGTAGGGCCCTGTCAGTGTGTAGGGCCCTGTCAGTGTGTAGGGCCCTGTCAGTGTGTAGGGCCCTGTCAGTGTGTAGGGCCCTGTCAGTGTGCGTAGAGACAGTGCAGAAATACATATAAAAGGTCAATAGAGACACAAGTTGAAAGTCTATTTATCAGTTGTATTGCTTTTTTAAAATGTAACTAGGCAAGTCTGTTAAGAACAACTTCTTATTTACAATGATGGCCTACACCGGCCAAACCCAGACGACAGGGCCCTATGGGACCTCCAATCACAGCCAGATGTGATACAGCCTGGATTCAAACCAGGAACTGTGGTGATACCTCTTGCACTGAGCTGCACTGCTTAAACTGCTGCGCCACTCGGGAGCTTGGGATGGAAGCTGTTCAGCAACCTGTTGGTGTCAGACTGGACACACTGATACCACTTGTGTGATGCACTGGGCTGTCTGCACTGCCATCTGTAGCGCCATGCAATCGAGGCGGTGATATTGCCATACCAGGAAGTGATGCAGCCACAGGTTTGGGTTGCGTCGGAAGGGACGGACGGATAAATGGCTGGCTGGCTCACTCTCGTAGCAGGCAGGGGCAAAACTATGGCACGGCACTTCTCCGACCTTGCTGGGGGTCTATACTGATGGGGAAGCCTAATTGTCCGCGTGTGGGTGCTTGTTCTCCGGTACAAGGGCAGCTTGCGACTTGCCACTTTCCACTGTTTTATGCTACAGCTGAGGTGCATCATTTTCCCTGCCATCAATCCACACACACACATGCGCACACACACACACACACACCGACACACACACACCCTGATAAGGACTCACCCATGTGATAATTACAGTGGTGTCAGGTGGACACCGGGCTCTTCCCGGGATTCTGTTTACAAGGTGGTGCTGCTGAGTGAGGTGGAAGGGAGAGGCTGGAGGGGGCAGTGGCCCCCTTTTGTTTAACACCTGCAACTGCCATTTCCTGTAATCTAGACCAAAATAAATACCGTATTGGGGTATGGTGCCTGGTTTTAATTTGATTTAAAGAGAGATGGACTAGAGAAGAGAGAGGGACTAGAGAAGAGAGGAGAGATGGACTAGAGAAGAGAGAAGAGATGGACTAGAGAAGAGAGAGAGATGGACTAGAGAAGAGAGGAGAGATGGACTAGAGAAGAGAGGAGAGATGGACTAGAGAAGAGAGGAGAGATGGACTAGAGAAGAGAGGAGATATGGACTAGAGAAGAGAGAGAAGGAGAGATGGACTAGAGGAGAGAGGAGCCAGTCCACAAGGTGCCTCAGCCAGTCCACAAGGTGCCTCAGCCAGTCCACAAGGTGCCTCAGCCAGTCCACAAGGTGTCGCATTGACACTCCTGCGTTCTTTTGGGGAGAACCCAGATGGTATATTATTTTTATAAGATTAATTTCAGGAAAACTGCCATTTTATCTCAACCTCTCTTCTAGCTTGAAATGAAAACACATAAAATGTCAGATCTTGTTTTAAGGTAACAGTCCCGAACACTACAGCTGTATTTTCAACTTTCAGTACTCAGCCCCTCAGCCCCTCCAAGCCAACCTAAATGTCCTGGACCTGGTGTCCCTGGAGGAGTTCAAAGGTGAAATAGATGAACAGATTGAGTCATGTAGCTGTTTCTAGTTGTCATCCGATGTCACTTAGTCGGCATTGCCTTTTATATAAGGAACCATTTTATTTCACTGATGAAGTTTTGATACTGTAATGGCCCAGTAGTTTTACATACAGGACCTAATGCTTCCCGACTTGTGTCGTGTACATGTTCTTCACTGCTTGTTATACTGACAGATCTTCTGCTCCATGTCTTGTTTCTGTCTGAAACGTATGTGTTGAAGCTGCTGCTGTCTTGGTCCAGGTCTCTCTTGGAAATGTGATTTTTATCTCAATGAGAATACCTGGTTAAATAAAAGTTCAATGAAAACATACTCGATCATACCGGAATATACCAGAACATACTAGAACATACTAGAACAAATCAACAGTCAATGCCATTTTGTTATCTGTGCGTTGAACCATACAGGTAATTCTATTTAACTAAGATAACAGGAACAAAAGCCAACTGTCTTTCAGTACTACATAGTGCATACTGTCTACAATTACAAAAAGCATATCCTTTCATACTTTGAATGTACAATTTATTCTAAATAAGGATACCTCTGCATACATTCTCTAAGCAATACTTTCTTCTATATCAACAGTTTTTACAAACATTTGAAGTATTCTTGGGATTTGTATACTGTATATGTACTGTATATCCCCTCCTTCCAAGCCAAGTCAAACCAGAGTGTGTTATCACCATCTAGTGTCCAAAAGACATTTAGCAGGTTCAGGCATTTTGACAGAAATACAAGGACCAAACCCCCCCCCCCAAAAAAAAAAAAAAAATTAGGCTGAACAACACCTATATATTTTTTATGCATTTATTACAAGATTGTCCAGCAATTTCTAAATCACAAAGTAGACTCTACATGCTCATAGGCCCAGTAGACAACAGGGACGTATATTAATTACGTGTACAGGGACGTATAGTCATTGTGTATATTCATTGTGTATATTCATTGTGTGTACAGGGCCGTATAGTCATTGTGTACAGGGCTGTATATTCAGTGTGTGTACAGCACTGTATATTCCACCATAGTCTCACTGCTCAACTTCTCATATCCATTCACTTCAGGGTGATGGGGCCAGAGTTTCTCCAGACCACGTAACCTGACCAGAGAAAACTCCAGGACCTACTTGAAGGTTTTAAACTGTGTCGTGAAACACTCTGCAAATTATGAACCTTAACCTTCAGTAAACCTTTATTCAACCTTCAGTAAACCTTCAGTAAACCTTTAGTAAACCTTTAGTAAACCTTCAGTAAACCTTCAGTAAAGCTTTAGTAAACCTCCAGTAAACCTTCAGTAAACCTTCAGTAAACCTTTAGTAAACCTCCAGTAAACCTTCAGTAAACCTTCAGTAAACCTTTATTAAACCTTCAGTAAACCTTTAGTAAACCTTCAGTAAACATTCAGTAGCTCCAAAGTTAATTATCATCCTCTTCCTACCAATTAATTCTCTCTCTTTTTGAATTAAGCCATAAGGCACTTTTATGTAAATACAAACTGTAATAAATTATTATTTACAATCATCTTTCCCATCAAGGTTTCAAACTATTGAGGACATCTAAGGGGCTGCAGGGGAATATGTGAAGTACCTGAACAATGTGGTACTCAACCACAATATAAACTTTGTTTGTTTGTATCTAATATCTCCTACCATGAGCTGAAGCTGTTGATATTGTCGTTTCGTACGTTGAAGTTGTTTTCTTCAACATTATTCAGGTGGTGGATTGTTATTGTGAATTCCTCAATGGCTGTTCATCACAGCCGACCGACACAAAACAAAACTACAGCCTAAACAGTCACAACACAATCAATTCAACCTCATTCCAATGTTATGGCCATAGCAGTGCTGCAGTCAGAAGGCTGGGCAGTGTTCATTAGGTATCAAATGGAAGAAAACAGAAAGGGACAATCTGAACTTTGTAAGAAACACTTGCTTTGGTTTTCCGTTGCAAAACGTTTTACCATGGTGTGTCCTAATGAACAAGACCCTAAGGACTTCAACAAGACAACAGACTAATGTGTTCTGATCAGTCTTATCGAAATGGGAGCTGGTGTTGTCAGATCATTGTCATTCTAGCGCTGTATCAACAGTAGTATTACAGTGACTCAAATTAAAACGCTAAACAGCAGTAGAAGTCCATTTGAGTGTCAGTGTTCAGTCTATCAATATGTATTGATCAATCTGATTGGTATTGATCGAGTCAGAAGTCTGTGTGCAGTATTACAGTCTGTAAAAAACAAATGCAAGGCATGGTACATATGGATTCTCCCCGGTTAGTTAGTCAGTCAGTCAGATAATCAGTCAGTCAGTCAGTCAGATAATCAGTCAGACAGTCAGTCAGTCAGTCAGTCAGATAATCAGTCAGACAGTCAGTCAGTCAGATAGTCAGTCAGATAATCAGTCAGTCAGTCAGTCAGATAATCAGTCAGACAGTCAGTCAGTCAGTCAGTCAGTCAGATAATCAGTCAGACAGTCAAGTCAGTCAGTCAGATAATCAGTCAGACAGTCAGTCAGTCAGTCAGATAATCAGTCAGACAGTCAGTCAGTCAGATAATCAGTCAGACAGTCAGTCAGTCAGACAGTCAGATAGTCAGTCAGTCAGATAATCAGTCAGACAGTCAGTCAGTCAGTCAGATAATCAGTCAGTCAGTCAGTCAGTCAGTCAGTCAGATAATCAGTCAGACAGTCAGTCAGTCAGTCAGATAATCAGTCAGTCAGTCAGTCAGTCAGATAATCAGTCGGTCAGTCAGTCAGTCAGTCAGATAGTCAGTCAGTCAGTCAGATAATCAGTCAGTCAGTCAGTCAGACAGTCAGATAGTCAGTCAGTCAGTCAGATAATCAGTCAGACAGTCAGTCAGTCAGTCAGATAATCAGTCAGACAGTCAGTCAGTCAGTCAGTCAGATAATCAGTCAGATAGTCAGTCAGTCAGATAATCAGTCAGACAGTCAGTCAGTCAGTCAGATAATCAGTCAGATAGTCAGTCAGTCAGTCAGTCAGATAATCAGTCAGACAGTCAGTCAGTCAGACAGTCAGTCAGTCAGATAATCAGTCAGTCAGATAGTCAGTCAGTCAGTCAGTCAGATAATCAGTCAGACAGTCAGTCAGTCAGACAGTCAGTCAGTCAGATAATCAGTCAGTCAGATAGTCAGACAGATAGTCAGTCAGATAGTCAGTCTGACAGATAGTCAGTCAGATAGTCAGTCAGTCAGATAGTCAGTCAGACAGATAGTCAGTCAGACAGATAGTCAGTCAGTCAGATAGTCAGTCAGACAGATAGTCAGTCAGATAGTCAGTCAGACAGATAGTCAGTCAGATAGTCAGTCAGTCAGATAGTCAGTCAGATAGTCAGTCAGTCAGTCAGATAGTCAGTCAGTCAGTCAGATAGTCAGTCAGTCAGTCAGATAGTCAGTCAGTCAGTCAGATAGTCAGTCAGTCAGTCAGATAGTCAGTCAGATAGTCAGTCAGTCAGTCAGATAGTCAGTCAGTCAAATAGTCAGTCAGTCAGATAGTCAGTCAGTCAGACAGTCAGTCAGTCAGATAGTCAGTCAGATAGTCAGTCAGTCAGTCAGTCAGTCAGTCAGTCAGATAGTCAGTCAGTCAGATAGTCAGTCAGTCAGTCAGATAGTCAGTCAGTCAGTCAGACAGTCAGTCAGATAGTCAGTCAGATAGTCAGTCAGTCAGATAGTCAGTCAGATAGTCAGTCAGTCAGATAGTCAGTCAGTCAGATAGTCAGTCAGTCAGTCAGTCAGTCAGTCAGATAGTCAGTCAGTCAGTCAGTCAGTCAGACAGATAGTCAGTCAGATAGTCAGTCAGTCAGATAGTCAGTCAGTCAGATAGTCAGTCAGACAGATAGTCAGTCAGATAGTCAGTCAGTCAGATAGTCAGTCAGATAGTCAATCAGTCAGATAGTCAGTCAGCAGTAGCAGTTCAGAATATTGATCCAGTCATTCTAAAAGTACAATACAGTAAAAATACAGTAGAATACAGTAGAATACAGTAGAATACAGTAGAATAGCATCGGCTTGAGCCAGTTTTCACCATTGATAAATCCATGATGGGAAGTGTGCACACTTCAGAAGAAGGGTGATTAATCGGGACATAGCCTCAATGTGACACAGTCAGTCTGCACACGTTTGTTCCACTGAAGAGTTAGTGAGTGCCATAGGGTTGAATGGGTGTTTGCTGCTATTCTAGTCCTTGTTTGTTGATGTTGTTCAGAGCTTCCGTCGCTCCAGTGTGTGGCCCACTCCTTCTTCTGGAGGATCCCTGCCTTCTGCTGGAACTGGGGCCGGTCTTGACGGGGATCTTCACAGCATGGTACTGAGGAACTTTGTCTTCATACTGGACCCGACGGAAGAAACCACACTGTGTGTGTGTGTGAGAGAGAGAGAGAGAGAGAGAGAGAGAGAGAGAGAGAGAGAGAGAGAGAGAGAGAGAGAGAGAGAGAGATATATAGAGAGAGAGAGATAGATAGAGAGAGAGAGAGAGAGAGAGAGAGAGATATATATATATAGATATATAGAGAGAGAGAGAGGGAAATGGAAAGGAGAGAGAGAGAGAGAGAGAGAGAGAGAAATAGAGAGAGAGAGAGATGGAAAGGGAGAGAGAGAGAGATGGAAGGGAGAGATATATACAGACTAGGTTGATGTTGCTATGCAACCCAAGGAAGATTGTTGGTTGCTGATTATGAAACATTGTACATGTGCCACAAAAGCCAAAAACATCCAGTTGATGTGCATAAAGTTTGAATAAAACAGGTGACACACAACAAGCAAAAAGTAAACACACCACACAGCATAACACGCATATGCTGACAACTCACTCGCCATTTTGTGAGAAACAAGAAACAAGTTCATTCTGGCATTCTAACCTAATCTAATCAGGATACATATGACCAGATGAAATTCGATTATTCATGAATAGAACAGGGAAGGACAATCTCATCAGGAAGAGAACATGTAATCAACTTTCTACAATGCCAGGATGAACTTGTTTCAGGTATACAGAGGTCTACAGACCACAACTCAGGCAAAGTCACAGAACTGACAGACCGGTACAGAGCAGGCCAAGGTGCAGAGCAGGCCAAGGTGCAGAGCAGGCTAGGGTGCATGGCTTTACCACTTGGAGAGAGAGAGGGCAGGAACCTATTGGTCTGACGCCTGCTTCTCAACCTCAGAGGGCTGAGCATGCATGTGGGCATGGTAGTACTCTGTTTCATACTGCGGGCGGCGCTCTGTACGCTTGAAGAACCCACACTGGGGAGGAGGAGGAGGAGGAGGAGGAGGAGGAGGAGGAGTTACAACAGAGATGTGGAGGTAGGAAGAGAGAGAACGTAGTTTGAAAAAAAGTAAAGAAGAAGAGAGATGGACTAGAGAAGAGAGGAGAGATGGACTAGAGAAGAGAGATGGACTAGAGAAGATAGAGGGACTAGAGAAGAGAGGAGAGACGGACTAGAGAAGAGAGGAGAGATGGACTAGAGACTAGAGAAGAGAAGAGAGGAGAGATGGACTCGAGAAGAGAAGAGAGGAGATATGGACTAGAGAAGAGAGGAGATATGGACTAGAGAAGAGAAGAGAGGAGAGATGGACAAGAGAAGAGAGAGAAGGAGAGATGGACTAGAGAAGAGAGGAGAGATGGACTAGAGAAGAGAGAGAAGGAGAGATGGACTAGAGAAGAGAGAGAAGGAGAGATGGACTAGAGAAGAGAAGAGAGGAGATATGGACTAGAGAAGAGAAGAGAGGAGATATGGACTAGAGAAGAGAAGAAAGGAGAGATGGACTAGAGAAGAGAGAGAAGGAGAGATGGACTAGAGAAGAGAGAGAAGGAGAGATGGACTAGAGAAGAGAGATGGACTAGAGAAGAGAGAGGAGAGATGGACTAGAGAAGAGAGGAGAGATGGACTAGAGAAGAGAGATGGACTAGAGAAGAGAGGAGAGACGGACTAGAGAAAAGAGGAGAGATGGACTAGAGAAGAGAGGAGAGATGGACTAGAGAAGAGAGGAGAGATGGACTAGAGAAGAGAAGAGAGGAGAGATGGACTAGAGAAGAGAGGAGATATGGACTAGAGAAGAGAGGAGAGACGGACTAGAGAAGAGAGGAGAGATGGACTAGAGAAGAGAGGAGAGATGGACTAGAGAAGAGAGGAGAGATGGACTAGAGAAGAGAAGAGAGGAGAGATGGACTAGAGAAGAGAAGATAGGAGATATGGACTAGAGAAGAGAGGAGAGATGGACTAGAGAAGAGAGAGAGATGGACTAGAGAAGAGAGGAGAGATGGACTAGAGAAGAGAGAGAAGGAGAGATGGACTAGAGAAGAGAGGAGAGATGGACTAGAGAAGAGAGAGAAGAAGAGATGGACTAGAGAAGAAAGAGGAGAGATGGACTAGAGAAGAGAGGAGAGATGGACTAGAGAAGAGAGATGGAACTAGAGAAGAGAGAGTAGAGATGGACTAGAGAAGAGAGAAGAGATGGACTAGAGAAGAGAGATAGATGGACTAGAGAAGAGAGGAGATATGGACAAGAGAAGAGAGGAGAGATGGACTAGAGAAGAGAGGAGAGACAGACTAGAGAAGAGAGGAGAGATGGACTAGAGAAGAGGAGGAGAGATGGACTAGAGAAGAGAGAGAAGGAGAGATGGACTAGAGAAGAGAAGAGAAGGAGAGATGGACTAGAGAAGAGAAGAGAAGAGAGGAGATATGGACTAGAGAAGAGAAGAGAGGAGATATGGACTAGAGAAGAGAAGAAAGGAGAATGGACTAGAGAAGAGAGAGAAGGAGAGATGGACTAGAGAAGAGAGAGAAGGAGAGATGGACTAGAGAAGAGAGATGGACTAGAGAAGAGAGAGAGAGATGGACTAGAGAAGAGAGAAGAGATGGACTATAGAAGAGAGGAGAGATGGACTAGAGAAGAGATGGACTAGAGAAGAGAGGATAGATGGACTAGAGAAGAGAGGAGATATGGACAAGAGAAGAGAGGAGAGATGGACTAGGAGAAGAGAGGAGAGACAGACTAGAGAAGAGAGGAGAGATGGACTAGAGAAGAGAGGAGAGATGGACTGGAGAAGAGAGGAGAGATGGACTAGAGCAGAGAAGAGAGGAGAGATGGACTAGAGAAGAGAGGAGAGATGGACTAGAGAAGAGAAGAGAGGAGAGATGGACTAGAGAAGAGAAGAGAGGAGAGATGGACTAGAGAAGAGAAGAGAGGAGATATGGACTAGAGAAGAGAAGAGAGGAGAGATGGACTAGAGAAGAGAAGAGAGGAGATATGGACTAGAGACGAGAGGAGATATGGACTAGAGAAGAGAAGAGAGGAGAGATGGACTAGAGAAGAGAGAGAGGAGAGATGGACTAGAGGAGAAAGGAGAGATGGACTAGAGAAGAGAGGAGATATGGACTAGAGAAGAGAGAGAAGGAGAGATGGACTAGAGAAGAGAGGAGAGATGGACTAGAGAAGAGAGAGAAGGAGGAGATGGACTAGAGAAGAGATAATTTTCATTTAGAGATGGACTAGAGAAGATTTAAGGAGAGATGGACTAGAGAAGAGAGGAGATATGGACTAGATAAGAAGAGAGAGAAGGAGAGATGGACTAGAGGAGGAGAGGAGAGATGGACTAGAGAAGAGAGATGGACTAGAGAAGAGAGAGGAGAGATGGACTAGAGAAGAGAGGAGAGATGGACTAGAGAAGAGAGATGGACTAGATTTAAGATAGAGGGACTAGAGAAGAGAGAGAGAGATGGACTAGAGAAGAGAGGTGAGATGGACTAGAAAGAGAGGAGAGATGGACTAGAGAAGAGAGGAGATATGGACTAGAGAAGAGAGAGAAGGAGAGATGGACTAGAGGAGAGAGGAGAGATGGACTAGAGAAGAGAGGAGATATGGACTAGAGAAGAGAGAGAAGGAGAGATGGACTAGAGAAGAGGGGAGAGATGGACTAGAGAAGAGAGAGAAGGAGAGATGGACTAGAGAAGAGAGATGGACTAGAGAAGAGAGAGGAGAGATGGACTAGAGAAGAGATGGACTAGAGAAGAGAGGAGAGATGGACTAGAGAAGAGAGGAGAGATGGACTAGAGAAGAGAAGAGAGGAGAGATGGACTAGAGAAGAGAGAAGAGATGGACTAGAGAAGAGGAGAGATGGACTAGAGAGAAGAGAGATGGACTAGAGAAGAGAGGATAGATGGACTAGAGAAGAGAGGAGATATGGACTAGAGAAGACAGGAGAGACGGACTAGAGAAGAGAGGAGAGATGGACTAGAGAAGAGAGGAGAGATGGACTAGAGAAGAGAAGAGAGGAGAGATGGACTAGAGAAGAGAGGAGAGATGGACTAGAGAAGGGAAGAGAGGAGAGATGGACTAGAGAAGAGAAGAGAGGAGAGATGGACTAGAGAAGAGAAGAGAGGAGATATGGACTAGAGATTGGAGGAGATATGGACTAGAGAAGAGAAGAGAGGAGAGATGGACTAGAGAAGAGAAGAGAGGAGATATGGACTAGAGAAGAGAGGAGATATGGACTAGAGAAGAGAAGAGAGGAGAGATGGACTAGAGAAGAGAGAGAAGGAGAGATGGACTAGAGAAGAGAGATGGACTAGAGAAGAGAGAGGAGAGATGGACTAGAGAAGAGAGGAGAGATGGACTAGAGAAGAGAGATGGACTAGAGAAGAGAGAGGAGAGATGGACTAGAGAAGAGAGGAGAGATGGACTAGAGAAGAGAGGAGATATGGACTAGAGAAGAGAGGAGAGATGGACTAGAGGAGAGAGGAGAGATGGACTAGAGAAGAGAGGAGATATGGACTAGAGAAGAGAGAGAAGGAGAGATGGACTAGAGAAGAGAGGAGAGAGGGACTAGAGAAGAGAGAGAAGAAGAGATGGACTAGAGAAGAGAGATGGACTAGAGAAGAAAGAGGAGAGATGGACTAGAGAAGAGAGGAGAGATGGACTAGAAAAGAGAGATGGACTAGACAAGAGAGATTCAAATAGAGATGGACTAGAGAAGAGAGAAGAGATGGACTATAGAAGAGAGGAGAGATGGACTAGAGAAGAGAGATGGACTAGAGAAGAGAGGATAGATGGACTAGAGAAGAGAGGAGATATGGACTAGAGAAGAGAGGAGAGACAGACTAGAGAAGAGAGGAGAACATGGACTAGAGAAGAGAGGAGAGATGGACTAGAGAAGAGAGGAGAGATGGACTAGAGAAGAGAGAGAGATGGACTAGAGAAGAGAAGAGAGGAGAGATGGACTAGAGAAGAGAAGAGAGGAGAGATGGACTAGAGAAGAGAAGAGAGGAGATATGGACTAGAGAAGAGAAGAGAGGGAGAGATGGACTAGAGAAGAGAAGAGAGGAGATATGGACTAGAGAAGAGAAGAGAGGAGAGATGGACTAGAGAAGAGAAGAGAGGAGATATGGACTAGAGACGAGAGGAGATATGGACTAGAGAAGAGAAGAGAGGAGAGATGGACTAGAGAAGAGAGAGAAGATATGAGAGATGGACTAGAGGAGAAAGGAGAGATGGACTAGAGAAGAGAGGAGATATGGACTAGAGAAGAGAGAGAAGGAGAGATGGACTAGAGAAGAGAGGAGAGATGGACTAGAGAAGAGAGAGAAGGAGAGATGGACTAGAGAAGAGAGAGAAGGAGAGATGGACTAGAGAAGAGAGAGAAGGAGAGATGGACTAGAGAAGAGAGGGATAGATATGGACTAGAGAAGAGAGAGAGAGATGGACTAGAGGAGGAGAGGAGAGATGGACTAGAGAAGAGAGATGGACTAGAGAAGAGAGAGGAGAGATGGACTAGAGAAGAGAGGAGAGATGGACTAGAGAAGAGAGATGGACTAGAGAAGATAGAGGGACTAGAGAAGAGAGAGGAGAGATGGACTAGAGAAGAGAGGAGAGATGGACTAGAGAAGAGAGGATAGATGGACTAGAGAAGAGAGGAGATATGGACTAGAGAAGAGAGAGTAGAGATGGACTAGAGAAGAGAGAAGAGATGGACTATAGAAGAGAGGAGAGATGGACTAGAGAAGAGAGATGGACTAGAGAAGAGAGGATAGATGGACTAGAGAAGAGAGGAGAGACAGACTAGAGAAGAGAGGAGAGATGGACTAGAGAAGAGAGGAGAGATGGACTAGAGAAGAGAGGAGAGACGGACTAGAGAAGAGAAGAGAGGAGAGATGGACTAGAGAAGAGAGGAGAGATGGACTAGAGAAGAGAGGAGAGATGGACTAGAGAAGAGAAGAGAGGAGAGATGGACTAGAGAAGAGAAGAGAGGAGATATGGACTAGAGAAGAGAAGAGAGGAGAGATGGACTAGAGAAGAGAAGAGAGGAGATATGGACTAGAGACGAGAGGAGATATGGACTAGAGAAGAGAAGAGAGGAGAGATGGACTAGAGAAGAGAGAGAAGGAGAGATGGACTAGAGGAGAAAGGAGAGATGGACTAGAGAAGAGAGGAGATATGGACTAGAGAAGAGAGAGAAGGAGAGATGGACTAGAGAAGAGAGGAGATGGACTAGAGAAGAGAGAGAAGGAGAGATGGACTAGAGAAGAGAGAGAAGGAGAGATGGACTAGAGAAGAGAGAGAAGGAGAGATGGACTAGAGAAGAGAGGAGATATGGACTAGAGAAGAGAGAAGGAGAGATGGACTAGAGGAGGAGAGGAGAGATGGACTAGAGAAGAGAGATGGACTAGAGAAGAGAGAGAGAGATGGACTAGAGAAGAGAGGAGAGATGGACTAGAGAAGAGAGATGGACTAGAGAAGAGAGGAGAGATGGACTAGAGAAGAGAGGAGAGATGGACTAGAGAAGAGAGGAGAGATGGACTAGAGAAGAGAGATGGACTAGAGAAGAGAGATGGACTAGACTTTTTTTTACATCTGAAATAGCTGAATCAACTAATCTGAAGGGGTGTCCACATACTTGTGTATTTCTATATGTACTGTATGTAGGTACAGTAATTAATGTACCATAGGTACAGGAGAGTCATATGATATGTGTTGTATCTTCTACTTATTGTGTGTTATACTAGGTGTATACCTTCCAGACCAGCAGAGACAGCACCAGGATAATAGAGATATGTAGGAACAGTAATAGAGGTGCTTATTGTGTGTTATACTAGGTGTTGGTACCTTCCAGAGGATGCAGACCAGCAGAGACAGCACCAGGATAATAGAGATATGTAGGAACAGTAATAGAGGTGCTTATTGTGTGTTATACTAGGTGTTGGTACCTTCCAGAGGATGCAGACCAGCAGAGACAGCACCAGGATAATAGAGATATGTAGGAACAGTAATAGAGGTGCTTATTGTGTGTTATACTAGGTGTTGGTACCTTCAGAGGATGCAGACCAGCAGAGACAGCACCAGGATAATAGAGATATGTAGGAACAGTAATAGAGGTGCTTATTGTGTGTTATACTAGGTGTTGGTACCTTCCAGAGGATGCAGACCAGCAGAGCCAGCACCAGGATAATAGAGATATGTAGGAACAGTAATAGAGGTGCTTATTGTGTGTTATACTAGGTGTTGGTACCTTCCAGAGGATGCAGACCAGCAGAGACAGCACCAGGATAATAGAGATATGTAGGAACAGTAATAGAGGTGCTTATTGTGTGTTATACTAGGTGTTGGTACCTTCCAGAGGATGCAGACCAGCAGAGCCAGCACCAGGATAATAGAGATATGTAGGAACAGTAATAGAGGTGCTTATTGTGTGTTATACTAGGTGTTGGTACCTTCCAGAGGATGCAGACCAGCAGAGACAGCACCAGGATAATAGAGATATGTAGGAACAGTAATAGAGGTGCTTATTGTGTGTTATACTAGGTGTTGGTACCTTCCAGAGGATGCAGACCAGCAGAGACAGCACCAGGATAATAGAGATATGTAGGAACAGTAATAGAGGTGCTTATTGTGTGTTATACTAGGTGTTGGTACCTTCCAGAGGATGCAGACCAGCAGAGACAGCACCAGGATAATAGAGATATGTAGGAACAGTAATAGAGGTGCTTATTGTGTGTTATACTAGGTGTTGGTACCTTCCAGAGGATGCAGACCAGCAGAGACAGCACCAGGATAATAGAGATATGTAGGAACAGTAATAGAGGTGCTTATTGTGTGTTATACTAGGTGTTGGTACCTTCAGTAATAGAGGTGCAGAGGATGCAGACCAGCAGAGACAGCACCAGGATAATAGAGATATGTAGGAACAGTAATAGAGGTGCTTATTGTGTGTTATACTAGGTGTTGGTACCTTCCAGAGGATGCAGACCAGCAGAGACAGCACCAGGATAATAGAGATATGTAGGAACAGTAATAGAGGTGCTTATTGTGTGTTATACTAGGTGTTGGTACCTTCCAGAGGATGCAGACCAGCAGAGCCAGCACCAGGATAATAGAGATATACTAGGTAGGAACAGTAATAGAGGTGCTTATTGTGTGTTATACTAGGTGTTGGTACCTTCCAGAGGATGCAGACCAGCAGAGACAGCACCAGGATAATAGAGATATGTAGGAACAGTAATAGAGGTGCTTATTGTGTGTTATACTAGGTGTTGGTACCTTCCAGAGGATGCAGACCAGCAGAGACAGCACCAGGATAATAGAGATATATAGGAACAGTAATAGAGGTGCTTATTGTGTGTTATACTAGGTGTTGGTACCTTCCAGAGGATGCAGACCAGCAGAGCCAGCACCAGGATAATAGAGATATATAGGAACAGTAATAGAGGTGCTTATTGTGTGTTATACTAGGTGTTGGTACCTTCCAGAGGATGCAGACCAGCAGAGCCAGCACCAGGATAATAGAGATATGTAGGAACAGTAATAGAGGTGCTTATTGTGTGTTATACTAGGTGTTGGTACCTTCCAGAGGATGCAGACCAGCAGAGACAGCACCAGGATAATAGAGATATGTAGGAACAGTAATAGAGGTGCTTATTGTGTGTTATACTAGGTGTTGGTACCTTCCAGAGGATGCAGACCAGCAGAGCCAGCACCAGGATAATAGAGATATATAGGAACAGTAATAGAGGTGCTTATTGTGTGTTATACTAGGTGTTGGTACCTTCCAGAGGATGCAGACCAGCAGAGACAGCACCAGGATAATAGAGATATATAGGAACAGTAATAGAGGTGCTTATTGTGTGTTATACTAGGTGTTGGTACCTTCCAGAGGATGCAGACCAGCAGAGACAGCACCAGGATAATAGAGATATATAGGAACAGTAATAGAGGTGCTTATTGTGTGTTATACTAGGTGTTGGTACCTTCCAGAGGATGCAGACCAGCAGAGCCAGCACCAGGATAATAGAGATATCTAGGAACAGTAATAGAGGTGCTTATTGTGTGTTATACTAGGTGTTGGTACCTTCCAGAGGATGCAGACCAGGTGTTGGTAGAGCAGACAGCACCAGGATAATAGAGATATATAGGAACAGTAATAGAGGTGCTTATTGTGTGTTATACTAGGTGTTGGTACCTTCCAGAGGATGCAGACCAGCAGAGACAGCACCAGGATAATAGAGATATGTAGGAACAGTAATAGAGGTGCTTATTGTGTGTTATACTAGGTGTTGGTACCTTCCAGAGGATGCAGACCAGCAGAGACAGCACCAGGATAATAGAGATATATAGGAACAGTAATAGAGGTGCTTATTGTGTGTTATACTAGGTGTTGGTACCTTCCAGAGGATGCAGACCAGCAGAGCCAGCACCAGGATAATAGAGATATATAGGAACAGTAATAGAGGTGCTTATTGTGTGTTATACTAGGTGTTGGTACCTTCCAGAGGATGCAGACCAGCAGAGCCAGCACCAGGATAATAGAGATATATAGGAACAGTAATAGAGGTGCTTATTGTGTGTTATACTAGGTGTTGGTACCTTCCAGAGGATGCAGACCAGCAGAGACAGCACCAGGATAATAGAGATATATAGGAACAGTAATAGAGGTGCTTATTGTGTGTTATACTAGGTGTTGGTACCTTCCAGAGGATGCAGACCATCAGGGACAACACCAGGATACCAGCCAGGATGGCTATGAGAATCCACCACCAAGGGATCGAGTACTGGGCAGTCAGACCAACCTCTGGGTAAATCATCACTGGGATCTACAGGGGAAACACAGTCATATAAAGTAATGAGTGTTTTATTGTAAAGTGTCTTTACTGTGTATGTGTCACTAGTAGTTAGAGCTCAGCGCCATGGTCAGGGAAAGCCTGACCCTAGTTATTCATGTGAATAATTAAGTGTGTGTGTGTGTGTTACCTGTGCGGCAGCATCCCTCAGCACCAGGTGTTTGATGCTCGACTTGACTGTGATGTTGGCTCTTACCAGCAGCTCCAGAGCACTGACTGATGGGAACTCCTGAGAGAAGAGAGAGAGAGAGAAGAAGAGAGAAGAAGAGAGACGAGGAAGAGAGAGGGAAGAGAGAGAGAAGAGAAGAAGAGGGAGAATAAGAGAGAGAAGAGAGAGAAGAAGAGAGAAGAAGACAGAGAGAAGAGAGAGAAGAGAAAAGACAGAGAGATAGACGAAGAGAGAGAAGAGAGAAGAGAGAGAGAAGACAGAGAGAAGAGAGAGAGAAGACAGAGAGAAGAGAGAGAGAAGAGAGAGAGAAGAGAGAGAAGAGAGAGAGAGAGAGAAAGAGAAGACAGAGAGAGAGAGAGACAGAGAGAAGAGAGAGAGAAGACAGAGAGAGAAGAGAGAGAGAAGAGAAAAGAGAAGATAGACGAGAAGAAGAGAAAGAGAGAGATAGACGAAGAGAGAAGAAGAGAGAAGAGAGAGAGAAGACAGAGAGAAGAGAGAGAGAAGACAGAGAGAAGAGAGAGAGAAGAGAGAGAGAAGAGAGAGAGAAGAGAGAGAGAAGAGAGAGAGAAGAGAGAGAGAAGACAGAGAGAAGAGAGAGAGAAGAGAGAAGAGAGAGAGAAGAGAGAGAGAAGAGAGAGAGAGAGAAGAGAGAGAGAAGAGAGAGAGAAGAGAGAGAAGAAGAGAGAAAGAGAAAAGAGAGAGAAGACAGAGAGAAGAGAGAGAGAAGAGAGAGAGAGAAGACAGAGAGAAGAGAGAGAGAAGACAGAGAAGAGAGAGAGAGAGACAGAGAAGAGAGAGAGAAGAGAAGAGAGAGAGAAGAGAGAGAGAGAGAGGAGAGAAGAGAGAGAGAAGAGAGAGAAGAGAGAGAAGAGAGAGAGAAGAGAGAGAGAAGAGAGAGAGAAGAGAGAGAGAAGAGAGAGAGAAGAGAGAGAGAAGAGAGAAGAGAGAGAAGAAGAGAGAAGAGAGAGAGAAGACAGAGAGAAGAGAGAAGAAGAGAGAAGACAGAGAGAAGAGAGAGAGAAGACAGAGAGAAGAGAGAGAGAAGGAAAGAGTAAATTCATCAGCGACCCCCTCATAACTCGATGGGGATAAATATTATCTGATAGCATAGACTGGCATAGACTGGCATAGACTGGCATAGACTGGCATAGACTGGCATAGACTGGCATGGCGAGATAAACCAAGTCTCGGACCCTGGGAAGGAATATTTGTCACACCCTGACCATAGTTTGCTTTGTATGTTTCTATGTTTTGTTTGGTCAGGGTGTGATCTGAGTGGGCATTCTATGTTGTGTGTCTAGTTTGTCTGTTTCTGTGTTTGGCCTGATATGGTTCTCAATCAGAGGCAGGTGTTAGTCATTGTCTCTGATTGGGAACCATATATTGGTAGCCTGTTTTGTCATTGTGGGTGGTGGGTGATTGTCTATGTTAGGTGCTTGTGTCAGCACATTTTGGTATATAGCTTCACGGTTGTTGTTCATTTATTTTTTTGTTCAGTTTACTTCGTGTTTTCGTCATCCATTAAAATGATGCTTTCACACCACGCTGTGCTTTGGTCCGCTTCTTACGACGACCGTGACATCATATTTCACAGCCAGCGCTATGGATGCAAGGACTGACCATCCACGATATAGTATAGCTTTACCATGTGTTTACCATGTGTTTACCATGTGTTGAGGCTATACATAGTGTTTTGTTTACATTCAAATTGTTTACAAACATTGGAATAAAACAAGTTTATATTTTGGGTTCTCACGGAGTGTGACAGTTGAACTGAGGTCATGAAACATGTATAAGTTATATTCTTCAACAATCATTTAAATAGTATTCCAGACCAAATCTTGATGTCGTAACTAAGGATTTTAGATTTAAATGACAATGCATTTATTATTTATTTACTCTCTCCCCATATCCCCCATCTCCCTCTCTCCCCATATCCCCCTCCCTCTCTCCCTCCCTCCCTCTCTCCCCATATCCCCCATCTCCCTCTCTCCCCATATCCCCCTCCCTCTCTCCCTCCCTCCCTCTCTCCCCATATCCCCCATCTCCCTCTCTCCCCATATCCCCTCCCTCTCTCCCTCCCTCCCTCTCTCCCCATATCCCCCTCCCTCTCTCCCTCCCTCCCTCTCTCCCCCATCTCCCTCTCTCCCCATATCCCCCTCCCTCTCTCCCTCCCTCCCTCTCTCCCCATATCCCCCATCTCCCTCTCTCCCCATATCCCCCATCTCCCTCTCTCCCCATATCCCCCCTCCCTCTCTCCCCATATCCCCATCTCCCTCTCTCCCCATATCCCCATCTCCCTCTCTCCCCATATCCCCATCTCCCTCTCTCCCCCTCCCCTTATCCCTCTCTCCCCATATCCCCCTCCCTCTCTCCCTCTCTCCCCATATCCCCCTCCCTCTCTCCCCATATCCCCCATCTCCCTCTCTCCCCATATCCCCCTCCCCTCTCTCCCCATATCCCCCCATCTCCCTCTCTCCCCATATCCCCCATCTCCCTCTCCCCCATATCCCCCCCCTCTCTCCCCATATCCCCCTCCCTCTCTCCCCATATCCCCCATCTCCCTCTCTCCCCATATCCCCCTCCTCTCTCCCCATATCCCCCATCTCCCTCTCTCCCCATATCCCCCATCTCCCTCTCTCCCCCATATCCCCCTCCCTCTCTCCCCATATCCCCCATCTCCTCTCTCCCCATATCCCCCTCCCTCTCTCCCCATATCCCCATCTCCCTCTCTCCCCATATCCCCCCTCCCTCTCTCCCCTACTCCCTCTCTCCCCCTATACCCCATCTCCCTCTCTCCCCCCTCCCGCTTATCCCCATCTCCCTCTCTCCCCCTATCCTCCCACCCCCTCCCTATCTCCCCTCTCTCCCCCTATCCCCATCTCCCTCTCTCCCCATATCCCCCTCCCTCTCTCCCCCTATCCCCCTCCCTCTCTCCCCCCTATCCCCCCTCCCTCTCTGCATGTAATGCATTGCATTATGGGAACAGTAGTCTTTATTAACACACTGTGATAAGTGACGTGGTGTTTTACCTCCAGGAAGGTGCTGTTCCACAAACGTCCCTGGATCTTGAGGACAGCAGAGCCGGAGAAGCTGAGGAGAGGACACTGGAAAAGGACGCAACGCGCTGAACCCAGCAGACAGTCCTACAGACAAACGGGGGGGACAAGTGATGAGAATAGCAGGGTCGGTATTCAATCTCTGATTCAGAGGGGTTGGGGGTTAAATGCGGAAGACACAATTCAGTTGCACAACTGACTAGGTATCCCCCTTCCCTGCCCAGTCAAACTAGCAGTAAGGATGCTGTGCATTGTGTGCAGGACTCTTAGGGTTTGAAGCTTATTTCTACTGTGCAGGTCAACTGAATCTGACATTTGGTTTACAACCCCCCTCCTACCTCTGTTTCTCTCCCTTCTCCCATTCCCCCTACCCCCATCTCCCTCTCTCCCCCTATCCCCCCTCCCTCCTATCCCCCTCCCTCTTTCCCCCTCCCTCTCTCCCCCTATCCCCCCTCCCTCCTATCCCCCGCCCTCTCTCCCCCCTCCCTCTCTCCCCTCTTATCCCCTTCTCCCTATCCCACTCTCCCCTCCATCTCCCCTCCCTCCCCCTCCTACCTCTCTCCTCCCTCTCCCTCTCCCTCTCCCCCACCTTCTCCCCCTCTCTCTCCCCCTATCCTCCATCTCCCCTCCCTCACCCTCCTCCCTCCCACCTCCCACCCCTCTCTCTCTCCCCTCCTCTCTCCCCTCCTCTCCCTCCCTCCCTCCCCTCCTCTCTCCCCCTCTCCCTCCCTCTCTCCCCTCCTCTCTCCCTCCCCTCTCCCTCCTCTCTCACCTCTCCCTCCCTCTCTCCTCTCCCTCCCTCTCTCCCCTCCTCTCTCTCTCCTCTCTCCCCTCCTCTCTCCCTCCTCTCTCCCCTCCTCTCTCCCCACTCACCCTCCTCCCTCCCACCTCCCACCCCCTCTCTCTTTCCCCTCCTCTCTCCCCCCTCTCCCTCCCTCCCTCCCTCCCTCACCAGTTTGAGTGACTTCCGTCTCTCTGAGGCAGCCACAGCGGGCGTGGTCCTACCCAGACTGCCCTTGGTCATCACATGCCCCTCGTCGTCCGGGTGGGATCGCACCTTCCTCCTGAACTGTTCACGGGGACAGGAAACAATAACTTGTTTATTATAATCCACAGAGTTGTGTAAATTGAAGACTTGGACAATTTCTTCCGGTGCACTTGTTTGTAGACTGAGGTGAATATAAAAAAATAAAAAAAAATCTATTTTGCTTGTTTTGGATGTTTCCAAGTAAACACAACAAGCAGGTTGACGTTTATTGTCACGAGTCTTGTCCTGGGGGGCAGAACTGAGAGATTTCCCCTTCGATAGGCCAGCTGCAAAGAAAACACTTGCTATGGTTAGACTCTAGCTTGAAATGTACTGATTCAAGTTACCACACTAGAAGTCATGAATGAAGTTACATGTATCAGGAATGCATGTGTTGGGGTCAATGAAGGGTAGATGGGACGAAGAAATATGGAAAAGGACTTGAGAGTAGCAAACTTCAAAATCTGTTTCATATTTCTGAAGAGGGAGGTGAAAGGCACTCTGATATGGCAGACCGTCTGCGGAATGGGGGAGTAGTGAGGAATGTGTCTCCGGATCAAATCAACAGATGCAGAAACGTCTGGGAAAGCGGCCAGAGAGGCCCACCATAACATCTCTCCTACTGCAGTACAATCTCACACACACACACTCCCACGCCCACAAAAGGTTGTAGTAACAGACAGGGCTGTGACTACACCAGTGAGAGGAAACAATTCAATTCCTGCCTAGCAACAGAGACGTATTGGCTGTCTAGATGTGTACGACGTTGACCTATTAGAAGGTTATAAATATATGTTCTTGTGTAATCATGTCTCTGCGGCTGTATGACCCAGTGGTGAATAAACTTCGTTTGAGTTTTTACACCGTTTTTGGACCATTTTGCAACCAAGATTTAACTTCCTGACTGATGTTTATAGATGTTGATTCAATAGATCCACATCATTTCCCCTTCCTCATGATGCCATCTATTTTTTGAAGAGCACCAGTCCCTCCTGCAGTAAAGCACCCCCACAGCAGGATGCTGCCACTCCCATGCTTCACGGTTGGGATGGTGTTCTCCGGCTTGCAAGCCTCCCCCTGTTTCCTACAAACATAACAATGGTCATTATGGCCAAACAGTTCTATTTTTGTTTCATCAGACCAGAGGACATTTCTCCAAAAAGTACGATCTTTGTCCCCATGTGCAGGTGCAAACTGTAGTCTGGCTTTTTTAAGGCGGTTTTTGAGCAGTGTCTTCTTCCTTGCTGAGCGGCCTTTCAGGTTATGTCGATAAAGGACTCGTTTTACTGTGGATTTAGATAATTTTGTACCTGTTTCCTCCAGCATCTTCGCAAGGTCCTTTGCTGTTGTTCTGGGATGGATTTGCACTTTTCGCACCAAAGTACGTTCATCTCTAGGAGACAGAACGCGTCTCCTTCCTGAGCGGTATGACGGCTGCGTGGGCCCATGGTGTTTATACTTGCTTACTATTATTTGTACAGATGAACATGGTACCTTCAGGCGTTTGGAAATTGCTCCCAAGGATGAACCAGACTTGTGGAGGTCTACAATTTTTTTCTGATGTCTTGGCTGATTTCTTGTCATTTTCCCATGATGTCAAGCAAAGAGGCACTGAGTTTGAAGGTAGGCCTTGGAATACATCTACAGGTATACCTCCAATTGACTCAAATGATGTCAATTAGTCTATCAGAAGCTTCTAAAGCCATGACATCATTTTCTGGAATTTTCCAAGCTGTTTAAAGGCACAGTCAACTTAGTGTATGTAAACTTCTGACCCACTGGAATGATGATACAGTGAATTATAAGTGAAATAATCTGTCTGTAAACAATTGTTGGAAAAATGACTTGTGTCATGCACAAAGTAGATGTCCTAACCGACTTGCCAAAACTATAGTTTGTTAACAAGACATTTGTTGAGTGGTTGAAAAACTAGTTTTAATGAGTCTAACCTAAGTATATGTAAAATTCCAAATTCCCTGTAGCTGATTATAAATCCATAATAATCCATGCATTATCACCTAATGTTGTGTTAGATATTTTTATCAATTTAAGTTCTTGTGAACATTACAAGTTTTAAACTTCTATTTGCTACTTATGGCCTAATAAATATGGGCTCCTTCTATAGAAATAGGCCCCGCCTCTTGCCTAATAGTAGAAAGCTAATTATTCTGTTGACGTTCCTATCAGTCCTAGAATATGGTGACATCATCTACATGAATACAGCAGCCACTTAAATACACAATCCATGTCTCAATTGTTTCAAGAATTAAAAATGTTTCTTTAACCTGTCTCCTCCACTTCATCTACACTGAAGTGGATTTAAAAGGTGACATCAATAAGGGATCATAGCTTTCACCTGGATTCACCTGGATTCACCTGGATCCAACTGGATTCAACTGGAGATACCTGGATTCACCTGGATTCACCTGGATTCACCTGGATCCAACTGGATTCAACTGGATTTACCTGGATTCAACTGGATTTACCTGGATTCATCTGGATTTACCTGGATTCACCTAGATTTACCTGGATTTACCTGGATTCACCTGGATTCAACTGGATTCAACTGGATTCATCTGGATTCAACTGGATTTACCTGGATTCACCTGGATTTACCTGGATTTACCTGGATCCAACTGGATCCAACTGGATTCATCTGGATTTACCTGGATTTACCTGGATTTACATGGATTCACCTGGATTTACCTGGATTCACCTAGATTTACCTGGATTCACCTGGATCCAACTGGATTCACCTGGATTCACCTGGATTCACCTGGATTTACCTGGATTCACCTGGATTTACCTGGATTCACCTGGATTTACCTGGATACATCTGGATTCACCTGGATTTACCTGGATTCACCTAGATTTACCTGGATTCACCTGGATCCAACTGGATTCAACTGGAGATACCTGGATTCACCTGGATTCACCTGGATTTACCTGGATTCACCTGGATCCACCTGGATCCAACTGGATTCAACTGGAGATACCTGGATCCAACTGAATTCACCTGGATTTACCTGGATTCACCTGGATTCATCTGGATTCACCTGGATCCACCTGGATTCACCTGGATTCAACTGGATCCACCTGGATTCACCTGGATTCACCTGGATCCAACTGGATTCACCTGGATTCACCTGGATTCACCTGGATTCACCTGGATTTACCTGGATTTACCTGGATTCACCTGGATTCACCTGGATTTACCTGGATTCACCTGGATTTACCTGGATTCACCTGGATTCACCTGGATTTACCTGGATTCACCTGGATTTACCTGGATTCACCTGGATTTACCTGGATTTACCTGGATTTACCTGGATTTACCTGGATTCACCTGGATTCACCTGGATTTACCTGGATTCACCTGGATTTACCTGGATTTACCTGGATTTACCTGGATTTACCTGGATTTACCTGGATTCACCTGGATTCACCTGGATTCACCTGGATTTACCTGGATTCACCTGGATTCACCTGGATTCACCTGCTCAGTCTGTTATTTACTTTCTTGTGTTCTTCTTATTTCTATGTTTTTGTTCTACTTTACTTCATAGTATACTATTTGTACTATTGAAATTGACTAATGCATTGTTGGCAAAGAGAAAGAAAGGTATTTTCCTGTACTAGTACACGTACTGTAGCCTGTGGCTGGTCTTCAGAAGGAGAGCTGTGGGAGAACTTCCGTGGGTTGAGGGAGGTGTGTGGTCTACAGTGGGTTTCTGGATGGCCCTTGAAGTGAAAAGCGGTGGGGTACAGGAGCCACTTCCCATTGGACAGCTCATGAGGCCACATTATGTTGAGGAAGGCAGAGCCTAGAGTCTGCAGGGACGGTCCAGTGTTGGTCACCTAACCAAAAGATGGAGGATTGATTTATTAGTTGAATGAAACACAGTCAATATAAAATGTTTATATTTTTTATTATTTGAAATATGCCTACAATTGAGCCTTTGCTAATCCTCACCGACTTGGTAACTGTTTTGCAACCTCAGACAACATTTTCCCGGGATCCCTCCGTCATTACACACACCTGTCCCCTATTGCCACTGATAAGTGTGCCCTTTGGTTTCCATTGGGCTGTTTATCATTGTTACAATGTCTGTTGGTGCGTGCGAGTACCTGTGCTGTACTCCTGGTGCATCATTTTGCCATTTAAACAGTACAATGCATACTCTGTTTTTGCCATAGCCCTCACTGGCTTTCATGTGATTTATTTGTGAGCTTGTCCAAGGTCTCGGACTCATCCAATAGTGTGAGATGCGGCCCGCAATTCTGGGCGTTCCTGCCTCCCCACCAATCTCCTGATTGTCTATGCGCTTAAAATGTGTCAAATGGGAAATAAAAGCATGATCTGATATTTTTTAACACTGTCTACCGCTGTCCTAACTAAGTTAGATATCGTGTAGCCCCCCACCTCCCACCTCCTACCGGTGTCCTAGCTAAGTTAGATATCGTGTAGCCCCCCACCTCCCACCTCCTACCGGTGTCCTAGCTAAGTTAGATATCGTGTAGCCCCCCACCTCCTACCGGTGTCCTAGCTAAGTTAGATATCGTGTCGCCCCCACCTCCTACCGGTGTCCTAGCTAAGTTAGATATCGTGTCGCCCCCACCTCCTACCGGTGTCCTAGCTAAGTTAGATATCGTGTCGCCCCCACCTCCTACCGCTGTCCTAACTAAGTTAGATATCGTGTAGCCCCCCACCTCCCACCTCCTACCGGTGTCCTAGCTAAGTTAGATATCGTGTAGCCCCCCACCTCCCACCTCCTACCGGTGTCCTAGCTAAGTTAGATATCGTGTAGCCCCCCACCTCCTACCGGTGTCCTAGCTGGTTAGCTACTGTGTCGCCTCCCGCCTGTCTACCGGTGTCCTAGCTGGTTAGCTACTGTGTCGCCTCCCACCTGTCAACCGGTGTCCTAGCTGGTTAGCTACTGTGTCGCCTCCCACCTGTCAACCGGTGTCCTAGCTGGTTAGCTACTGTGTCGCCTCCCACCTGTCAACCGGTGTCCTAGATGGTTAGCTACTGTGTCGCCCCCCACCTCCCGCCTGTCTACTGGTGTCCTAGCTGGTTAGCTACTGTGTCGCCTCCCGCCTGTCTACTGGTGTCCTAGCTGGTTAGCTACTGTGTCGCCCCCCACCTCCCGCCTGTCTACCGGTGTCCTAGCTGGTTAGCTACTGTGTCGCCCCCACCTCCCGCCTGTCTACTGGTGTCCTAGCTGGTTAGCTACTGTGTCGCCCCCCACCTCCCGCCTGTCTACTGGTGTCCTAGCTGGTTAGCTACTGTGTCGCCCCCCACCTCCCGCCTGTCTACCGGTGTCCTAGCTGGTTAGCTACTGTGTCGCCTCCCGCCTGTCTACCGGTGTCCTAGCTGGTTAGCTACTGTGTCGCCTCCCGCCTGTCTACCGGTGTCCTAGCTGGTTAGCTACTGTGTCGCCCCCACCTCCCGCCTGTCTACCGGTGTCCTAGCTGGTTAGCTACTGTGTCGCCCCCACCTCCCGCCTGTCTACCGGTGTCCTAGCTGGTTAGCTACTGTGTCGCCCCCCACCTCCCGCCTGTCTACCGGTGTCATAGCTAGTTAGCTACTGTGTCGCCGGTGTCCTAGCTAGCACACAGTGTCCTTCGCTCCCACCTGCCAAATTCCTGCCCTCGCCGTTGTAAACAGAACTGCAGGAAACCGGTGCCTGACTGCCTCTTTTAGCCTCTTCTTGTTTTTCTGTGGGGTTTATCGGTGGTTGGCATCCAATGTTATGGTGCATCAGCGCCACCTACAATGTATATGGGTCGTTCCACAAAAAAGAGTGCCTTTTGCTTCTCTTTGATATTTTAAGTAGAAATTGTGAAACAATATTACATTTTAAAAGCCTGTTATTGAAGTGCCCTTGGCATTAAAATAGACCACATAGACTATTCAAAAATCTGAATAAATGCTTACTAAAGTGCCATAAAGAGAGTCAACTTCCCACCAAGACAGGTGGGGGAAAAAAGACACCTAAGTATGGTTCCCAATCAGAGACAACGATAGACAGCTGTCCCTGATTGAGAACCACACCCGGCCAAAACATAGAGATAGAAAATCATAGAAACACAACACATAGAAATGCCCACCCCAACTCACACCCTGACCTTACCAAAGTAGAGATCTCCGAGGTCAGGGCGTGACAACACTATTCCTTTTTAAATATTGCTGTTTTCAACAGAAAACATTGAACATCTAATGGTCAAATTATATTGTAAAAGCAGGTGAGATGGTTCTACTCTTTTGTTGGCTATTTTCTGGTGTTTTGTGGTAGACAACTGAGCTGGTTGAGCATAACATGTCAACCATGTTACCCATAGATAGACAGGCTAGAAACTATAGTCATTTTTTATTTTAACATCTTGAAATGGGAAAACATGTTTTTTTTTATTCAGTTGAACGTCCTCTTTACGACATAATGTTAAAACTAGGTCAAATCAAATGTTGTTGTTTTTACCAAATTACACTTCTCAAAAGGCACTGAATTGGTGGAACGGTTCATGTAATATTTTCTGTTGGCTACTTTTAATTGTCAAATAAAAGTAAACGATCAATCAATCAATATCACCGTAAACTCAAACTCCAGAGCGCTGCCCACGTCGTCCAGAGTCTCCATAGCGCTCTCCCCCTTCACAGCACCACTGAAGAACAGCTGGTGTGGCCGGGCCACCCTTAATCAACACAGAAACAGACACAGGGTTAGGGTTATTGGGTTAGGGTTAGTGGACAGAGGGTTAGTGGGTTAGTGGACAGAGGGTTAGTGGGTTAATGGACAGAGGGTTAGTGGGTTAGTGGACAGAGGGTTAGTGGGTTAGTGGACAGAGGGTTAGTGGGTTAGTGGACAGAGGGTTAGTGGGTTAGTGGACAGAGGGTTAGTGGGTTAATGGACAGAGGGTTAGTGGGTTAATGGACAGAGGGTTAGTGGGTTAATGGACAGAGGGTTAGTGGGTTAATGGACAGAGGGTTAGTGGGTTAATGGACAGAGGGGTAGTGGGTTAATGGACAGAGGGGTAGTGGGTTAATGGACAGAGGGGTAGTGGGTTAATGGACAGAGGGGTAGTGGGTTAATGGACAGAGGGGTAGTGGGTTAATGGACAGAGGGGTAGTGGGTTAATGGACAGAGGGGTAGTGGGTTAATGGACAGAGGGGTAGTGGGTTAATGGACAGAGGGGTAGTGGGTTAATGGACAGAGGGTTAGTGGGTTAATGGACAGAGGGGTAGTGGGTTAATGGACAGAGGGGTAGTGGGTTAATGGACAGAGGGGTAGTGGGTTAATGGACAGAGGGTTAGTGGGTTAATGGACAGAGGGGGGTTAGTGGGTTAATGGACAGAGGGTTAGTGGGTTAATGGACAGAGGGTTAGTGGGTTAATGGACAGAGGGTTAGTGGGTTAATGGACAGAGGGTTAGTGGGTTAATGGACAGAGGGTTAGTGGGTTAATGGACAGAGGGTTAGTGGGTTAATGGACAGAGGGTTAGTGGGTTAATGGACAGAGGGTTAGTGAGGGTGGGGTTAATGGACAGAGGGTTAGTGGGTTAATGGACAGAGGGTTAGTGGGTTAATGGACAGAGGGTTAGTGGGTTAGTGGACAGAGGGTTAGTGGGTTAATGGACAGAGGGTTAGTGGGTTAATGGACAGAGGGTTAGTGGGTTAGTGGACAGAGGGTTAGTGGGTTAATGGACAGAGGGGTAGTGGACAGGGGTTAATGGACAGAGGGTTAGTGGGTTAATGGACAGAGGGGTAGTGGGTTAATGGACAGAGGGGTAGTGGGTTAATGGACAGAGGGGTAGTGGGTTAATGGACAGAGGGGTAGTGGGTTAATGGACAGAGGGGTAGTGGGTTAATGGACAGAGGGGTAGTGGGTTAATGGACAGAGGGGTAGTGGGTTAATGGACAGAGGGTTTCCTATCCTTTCTTCCTGGGACATGTATTTTTTACCAGTTTTTTTCTTCTGCTTTCACTTATCCAGTCATGTTGGATTAGTGATGATTTTAAGGAAATTAGAGAGGAAGGGAGAGAGAGAGAGAGAGAGAGAGAGAGAGAGAGAGAGAGAGAGAGAGAGAGAGAGAGAGAGAGAGAGAGAGAGAGAGAGAGAGAGAGACAGAGGAAGGAGAGAGACAGAGAGAGAGAACAGCGAGAGGAGAGAGACATCAGAGGGAGAGAGAGAGACATCAGAGGGAGAGAGAGAGAGAGAACAGAGAAAAGGAGAGAGACATCAGCGAAAAGGAGAGAGACAGAGAGAGAACAGCGAGAGAGAGAGACATCAGAGGGAGAGAGAGAGACATCAGAGAGAGAGAGAGAGACATCAGAGAGAGAGAGAGAGACATCAGAGAGAGAGAGAGAGACATCAGAGAGAGAGAGAGAAAGAGAGAAAGAGAGAGAAAGAACAGCGAAAAGGAGAGAGACATCAGAGAGAGAGAGAGAGAGAGAGAGAGAGAGAGAGAGAGAGAGAGAGAGAGAGAGAGAGAGAGAAAGAACAGCGAAAAGGAGAGAGACATCAGAGAGAGAACAGTGAGAGGAGAGAGACATCAGAGAGAGAGAGAGAGAGAGAGAGAGAGAGAACAGCGAGAGGAGACAGCAGAGAGAGAGAGAGAGGGAGAGAGAGAGAGAGAGAGAGAGAGAGAGAGAGAGAGAGAGAGAGAGAGAGAGAGAGAGAGAACAGCGAGAGGAGAGAGACAGCAGAGAGAGAGAGAGAGGGAGAGAGAGAGAGAGAGAGAGACATAGAGAGGAAAGAGACAGCAAAGAGGGAGAGTGAGAGAGAGGGAGAGAGAGAATGCGCTAGAGAAGCATGCGGACAAATCCTTAGTGATAACCTAGAGTTCAGTACTTACCCGCTGACAGCCAGAGGGAGCTCTATGACGACTTTAGCCACGGCTGTGACTGGGGCCAGGTCTGGCTGCTCACTGATACTGAGGAGGAGGCAACCCCACACACAGTGAGAACACATTACATCACAGACACTAGGAGGAAACTAACACTGAGTTAAATGGACCAACTGCTGCGGAGAGACACAGGAAGACACTTAGGTTTCCTGGACACATATTGAGCTCAGGACGAAGAAGCACTTTCAGATTATCGATTGAGCATTTTTTAAGGCCAGGTCTAGGTTTATTTTGGTCCTGGAGACTGACTCATTCGGAACCTAAACTGTCAGTGGTTGCCCAGCCAAGACTTACGTAGCCAGCAGGAGGTTGACAGTGAGTTCCGTGGTCTCTATGGTGATAGCAGAGGTGCCGAGGATCATGTAGAACTTCAGGATAGAATCTCTCTTCAGGGGGTTTCCCAGCTCACACTCTGCCTGAGAGCCATTCTGATTGGCCTGACACACCACCTACACACAGGAAACAGGAAACACAGTCAGGATCAACAGAGTTCCATTACCTCAGGATGGATGGGTGACAGTTAACTCAGGATGGATGGGTGACAGTTAACTGAGGATGGATGGGAGACAGTTAACTCAGGATGGATGGGAGACAGTTAACTCAGGATGGATGGGAGACAGTTAACTCAGGATGGATGGGAGACAGTTAACTCAGGATGGATGGGAGACAGTTAACTCAGGATGGATGGGTGACAGTTAACTCAGGATGGATGGGTGACAGGAGACAGTTAACTCAGGATGGATGGGAGACAGTTAACTCAGGATGGATGGGAGACAGTTAACTCAGGATGGATGGGAGACAGTTAACTCAGGATGGATGGGAGACAGTTAACTCAGGATGGATGGGAGACAGTTAACTCAGGATGGATGGGAGACAGTTAACTCAGGATGGATGGGAGACCGTTAACTCAGGATGGATGGGAGACCGTTGACTCAGGATGGATGGGAGACAGTTAACTCAGGATGGATGGGAGACAGTAGACAGTTAACTCAGGATGAATGGGTGACAGGAGACAGTTAACTCAGGATGGATGGGAGACAGTTAACTCAGGATGGATGGGAGACAGTTAACTCAGGATGGATGGGAGACAGCAGCCAGTTAACTCAGGATGGATGGGAGACAGGAGACAGTTAACTCAGGATGGATGGGAGACAGTAGACAGTTAACTCAGGATGGATGGGAGACAGTTAACTCAGGATGGATGGGAGACAGCAGCCAGTTAACTCAGGATGGATGGGAGACAGGAGACAGTTAACTCAGGATGGATGGGAGACAGTAGACAGTTAACTCAGGATGGATGGGTGACAGGAGACAGTTACTCAGGATGGATGGGAGACAGTAGACAGTTAACTCCTCTACTGATGTGACCAAAGTTAGTCAGGGTTATTCCAGGCCGGGTCACAGGGTTTGATCCACTCTTGGATCGTAGTGTTGTACTAACTGGCTTATTAAAAGGTACCGTATGTGTGTGTGGGCTCTACTTCTTCAATTTGTCTTCAGCTCAGCACCCCTTAACAAGGAGTTACGTTTTTATAAAAACTACAGAACAATGTGGCGTACCTGTTGTCCCCTGAAGCCAGAGTAGGACAGGGTGTCTGGCAGGGTCACCAGTAGCTGGGCGGCATGGGCATCATCACCGTCCTTCTCAGGGTACAGAGGTTCAGAGGGCATGTTGGTGACAGTCACCTCCAACACCACGGACCTCTGGTCAGACAGAGAGAAAATGGACGCCTCCTCATCATCTCTGGATATGAGAAGAGAATGAGGAAATAGATATGAAGGAGCAGAAGTGTACCACATCTCAGGAAGGAGGAGGATAAACACATTTATAAACCTGGGTGGTTCGAGCCCTGAATGCTGGGTGTGACAAAACACTTATTTTTACTACTCTAATTACCTTGGTAACCAGTTTATAATAGCAATAAGGCTCCTCGGGGGTTTGTGGTATATGGCCAATATACCAAGGCTAAGGCCCCCCCACATTGTTAGACACAATGTGTAGAATTGCAGGAAATAAACTGGGGGGGGGTGTAAGGAGAGATAGCTCAATGCCTCAACTCTGGATATGAGAGAGGGATTAGGGAATATAAAAATGTGTATTCCCACTAACTTTGGCAGAGGGGTGAAGAGGTCAGAGGTTATAGGTCGGGTTCCAAACTGGTAGGTCAACTTCAGGTTGCTCTGACAGATATTATCATCACCACAGCCTTCCCTCAGGAAATTCACCTGCAACATATCAGACAGACTTAAGATAAATAAAGTCACTATAGGACTGATGAAAGTTGATCTTGTTGGTGTGGAACTGACCTCAGAGTGCAGGGTGTTGGAGGTGGCAACACCCAGTACGGGAGGCAGTTGTTCCTCTGGGTTAGTGTCTGAGGACAACATGTGGGGTCTGATAGTGTGGGTGATGGCCAGGGCGATGGGACGCAGCTTGTCACGGATATTCTCCTGCACCGGAAAGAATCATTCAACCATTTTTCAAAGAGATTATATTATATGGAAGTCAATTGGTATCTATCCACAAATTATATCTGGAGTTTATGATTTATAGCAGACCTGGGTTTAAATAATGTTTGTTTTCATTCAGGATTTATTCAACTTTTTCAAAAATAAAGCACCTCTGAAACACTATTTCTTTCCAGGGTTGGAACACTATGCAACATCTAAAGCAACAGAGCTTTGACAACAACAACAACAATAACAACAACAACAACAACGTGTAACGCTGGATGAAGTTACTCTATGATTATCTTTTAGTTACAGTGAGACTACTGTTCTGCAATCAGGCTGATTGTGTTGTAAAACCATCAGGATAAAGAGCAAAATAATGTAAATGGGTTAACAACACCACCAACACAAAACACCAACAACACAACAACAACACCAACAACACAACAACAACAGCACCAACAACAACAACAACAACACATCAACAACACAACAACAACAACAACACAACAACAACAGCACCAACAACAACAACCACAACACATCAACAACACAACAACAACAACAACACATCAACAACATCAACAACACCTACAACAACACCAACAACAACACAACAACAACACAACAACAACAGCACCAACAACAACAACAACAACACATCAACAACACAACAACAACAGCACCAACAACAACAACAACAACACATCAACAACACAACAACAACAACAACACATCAACAACATCAACAACACCTACAACAACACCAACAACACCAACAACAACACAACAACAACACAACAACAACAGCACCAACAACAACAACAACAACACATCAACAACACAACAACAACAACAACACAGCAACAACACCTACAACAACACCAACAACACCAACAACACCTACAACAACACCAACAACATCAACAACACCTACAACACCTACAACAACACCAACAACACCTACAACAACACCAACAACACAACAACAACAGCACCAACAACACAACAACAACAGCACCAACAACAACACCAACAACACAGCAACAACACCTACAACACAGCAACAACAGCACCAACAACACCTACAACAACAACACCTACAACAACACCAACAACAACACCAACAACAACAGCAACAACACAACAACAACACCTACAACACAGCAACAACAGCAACAACAACAACACCAACAACACAGCAACAACAGCAACAACACCTACAACACAGCAACAACAGCAACAACACAACAACAGCACCAACAACACCTACAACAACACCAACAACACCTACAACAACACCAACAACACCTACAACAACACCAACAACACCTACAACAACACCAACAACACCAACAACACCTACAACAACACCAACAACACCTACAACAACACCAACAGCACCAACAACAACACCAACAACACAGCAACAACACCTACAACACCTACAACAACACCAACAACACCTACAACAACACCAACAGCACCAACAACAACACCAACAACACAGCAACAACACCTACAACACAGCAACAACAACAACACCAACAACACAAAAAGCCAACACCATCAACAACACCTACAACAACAGCAACAACACCTACAACAACACCAACAACACAACAACAACACCTACAACACAACAACAACACCAACAACACCAACAACACATCAACAACACCTACAACAACACAGCAACAACAGCACCAACAACACCTACAACAACACCAACAACACCTACAACAACACCAACAACACAACAACAACAGCAACAACACAACAACAACACCTACAACACAACAACACAACAACAACACAACAACAGCACAACAACAGCACCAACAACAACACCTACAACAACACAACAACAACAACACACCAAAAACACAACAACAACACCTACAACAAAACAACAACACAAACACAATAACAACAAACATCAGTTCTCGACTGTCAGCCCTTTACGTGTAGTTGGAAGGTGGCGCTCCGGCAGGCGGGATGGCGTTGACCCTTCAGCTCCACTTCATCAGTGTGTGTGTACTCCGCCTCCTGTGCACTCCGAGCCAAGAAGCTAACACGGTGGGGCAGGCCCAGCTTCCTGCGCTCGGTGTCAGCCTCGAAGAGTAGAACCAGGGCTAGAGGGGAAGGACGGAGGGAGGGGAAATCTCAGCACACCAAGGGAACAGCCCAGCTCATTTAATTAAGGACGGAGGGAGGGGAAATGTCAGAAAACCAAGGGAACAGCCCAGTTCATTTAATTAAGGACGGAGGGAGGGGAAATGTCAGCAAACCAAGGGAACAGCTCAGCTCATTTAATTAAGGACGGAGGGAGGGGAAATGTCAGCACACCAAGGGAACAGCCCAGCTCATTTAATTAAGGACGGAGGGAGGGGAAATGTCAGCACACCAAGGGAACAGCCCAGCTCATTTAATTAAGGACAGAGGGAGGGGAAATGTCAACACACCAAGGGAACAGCCCAGCTCATTTAATTAAGGACGGAGGGAGGGGAAATGTCAGCACACCAAGGGAACAGCCCAGCTCATTTAATTAAGGACGGAGGGAGGGGAAATGTCAGCACACCAAGGGAACAGCCCAGCTCATTTAATTAAGGACGGAGGGAGGGGAAATGTCAACACACCAAGGGAACAGCCCAGCTCATTTAATTAAGGACGGAGGGAGGGGAAATGTCAGCAAACCAAGGGAACAGCCCAGCTCATTTAATTAAGGACAGAGGGAGGGGAAATGTCAGCAAACCAAGGGAACAGCCCAGCTCATTTAATTAAGGACGGAGGGAGGGGAAATGTCAGCACACCAATGGAACAGCCCAGCTCATTTAATTAAGGACGGAGGGAGGGGAAATGTCAGCACACCAAGGGAACAGCTCAGCTCATTTAATTAAGGACGGAGGGAGGGGAAATGTCAGCACACCAAGGGAACAGCTCAGCTCATTTAATTAAGGACGGAGGGAGGGGAAATGTCAGCACACCAAGGGAACAGCCCAGCTCATTTAATTAAGGACGGAGGGAGGGGAAATGTCAGCACACCAAGGGAACAGCCCAGCTCATTTAATTAAGGACGGAGGGAGGGGAAATGTCAACACACCAAGGGAACAGCCCAGTTCATTTGAAGCACAGACTGGAGTAAAAACCATGATTAAACAAAGAAAAATAGAAGTGTTTCTAAACAGAGATGTAACTTACTGATGTTTGGTGAGTATGACTCTGGATATGCAGTATAGGTGAAGCACACTTTGACCTCCACACTAATGACAGAAAACAACAGAGTTGACCGAGGCCTGTGTTTAATTCTCAACAGCAGAAACACATTAGCCTGGTTGCCAGTCTTTTTCTGCTTTCACTAACTCCTTCACGGTTAGCAGAAGGTGAAAAGTAGACTGGCAACCAGGCTATGTGTACACAAAAAAAGGACTGGCAACCAGGCTATATGAACACAAAAAAAGGCTGGCAACCAGGCTATATGTACACAAAAAAAGACTGGCAACCAGGCTATATGTACGCAAAAAAAGGACTGGCAACCAGGCTATATGAATACAAAAAAAGACTGGCAACCAGGCTATATGAACACAAAAAAAAGACTGGCAACCAGGCTATATGAACACAAAAAAAGGACTGCCAACCAGGCTATATGAACGCAAAAAAGGACTGGCAACCAGGCTATATGAACACAAAAAAAGGCTGGCAACCAGGCTATATGTACACAAAAAAAAGACTGGCAACCAGGCTATATGAACACAAAAAAAGACTGGCAACCAGGCTATATGTACACAAAAAAAGGACTGGCAACCAGGCTATATGAACACAAAAAAAGGACTGGCAACCAGGCTATATGAACACAAAAAAAGACTGGCAACCAGGCTATATGAACACAAAAAAAAGGCTGGCAACCAGGCTATATGTACACAAAAAAAGGACTGGCAACCAGGCTATATGAACACAAAAAAAGGACTGCCAACCAGGCTATATGAACACAAAAAAGGACTGGCAACCAGGCTATATGAACACAAAAAAAAGGCTGGCAACCAGGCTATATGTACACAAAAAAGACTGGCAACCAGGCTATATGAACACAAAAAAAAGACTGGCAACCAGGCTATATGAACACAAAAAAAGACTGGCAACCAGGCTATATGTACACAAAAAAAGGACTGGCAACCAGGCTATATGAACACAAAAAAAGTAAAGTGAGTGCAACCTACCTATGTGAATGCAACCTACCTATGTGAGTGCAACCTACCTATGTGAGTGCAACCTACCTATGTGAATGCAACCTACCTATGTGAGTGCAACCTACCTATGTGAATGCAACCTACCTATGTGAATGCAACCTACCTATGTGAGTGCAACCTACCTATGTGAATGCAACCTACCTATGTGAATGCAACCTACCTATGTGAGTGCAACCTACCTATGTGAGTGCAACCTACCTATGTGAGTGCAACCTACCTATGTGAGTGCAACCTACCTATGTGAGTGCAACCTACCTATGTGAATGCAACCTACCTATGTGAGTGCAACCTACCTATGTGAGTGCAACCTACCTATGTGAGTGCAACCTACCTATGTGAATGCAACCTACCTATGTGAATGCAACCTACCACACTCCATCTCTCCCCTTGCAGTTGTGTTGCTCCAAGTCAATATAGTGCTGAGGTTCGATGGATACATCCCGGGTCACGTGAATGACGGGGCGAGACCTGTACAGAACCATCTTATCGCCGAGAGAGCCTACTGCCAGGTCAGGGTACAGGTTCCCATCGATGTCCAGGCCGCCTGAGATGGAGTAGCCAAACCGTTTCACCCCCTCTTTCACCCCTTCCAGGATCTGAGAGGGCAGAGTATAAACTACGTCAATTATCGGGGGGTGGATGGACAATAAAGCTTTTCGTGTGAATTAAAATTCTCACCTGTGCAGGCTTGGGGTCGATGCCCGAGGACGAGCCTCGGTAGATGAACACTTTCCCATCTCCATCGAACGGAGCCCCCACAGCGATGTCTGGACAGATACACAGATTGACATACATTAGATATAGGAGATCAGGCCATAGGGCTCCAGGTACCATAGGGCTCCAGGGATCATAGGGCTCCAGGGACCATAGGGCTCCAGGGACCATAGGGCTCCAGGGACCATAGGGCTCCAGGTACTCCAGGGACCATAGGGCTCCAGGGACCATAGGGCTCCAGGTACCATAGGGCTCCAGGGACCATAGGGCTCCAGGGACCATAGGGCTCCAGGGACCATAGGGCTCCAGGGACCATAGGGCTCCAGGTACCATAGGGCTCCAGGGACCATAGGGCTCCAGGGACCATAGGGCTCCAGGGACCATAGGGCTCCAGGGACCATAGGGCTCCAGGGACCATAGGGCTCCAGGGACCATAGGGCTCCAGGGACCATAGGGCTCCAGGGACCATAGGGCTCCAGGGACCATAGGGCTCCAGGTACCATAGGGCTCCAGGGACCATAGGGCTCCAGGTACCATAGGGCTCCAGGTACCATAGGGCTCCAGGTACCATAGGGCTCCAGGGACAATAGGGCTCCAGGGACCTTAGGGACTCCAGGGACCATAGGGCTCCAGGTACCATAGGGCTGCAGGGATCATAGGGCTCCAGGGACCATAGGGCTCCAGGTACCATAGGGCTCCAGGGACCATAGGGCCATCCAGGGACCATAGGGCTCCAGGGACCATAGGGCTCCATGTACCATAGTGCTCCAGGGACCATAGGGCTCCAGGTACCATAGGGCTCCAGGTACCATAGGGCTCCAGGGACCATAGGGCTCCAGGTACCATAGGGCTCCAGGGACCATAGGGCTCCAGGGACCATAGGGCTCCAGGGACCATAGGGCTCCAGGGACCATAGGGCTCCAGGTACCATAGGGCTCCAGGGACCATAGGGCTCCAGGGACCATAGGGCTCCAGGGACCATAGGGCTCCAGGTACCATAGGGCTCCAGGGACCATAGGGCTCCAGGGACCATAGGGCTCCAGGGACCATAGGGCTCCAGGTACCATAGTGCTCCAGGGACCATAGGGCTCCAGGGACCATAGGGCTCCAGGTACCATAGGGCTCCAGGGACCATAGGGCTCCAGGGACCATAGGGCTCCAGGTACCATAGGGCTCCAGGGACCATAGGGCTCCAGGGACCATAGGGCTCCAGGGACCATAGGGCTCCAGGTACCATAGGGCTCCAGGGACCATAGGGCTCCAGGTACCATAGGGCTCCAGGAACCATAGGGCTCCAGGGACCATAGGGCTCCAGGGACCATAGGGCACAAGGGACCATAGGGCTCCAGGTACCATAGGGCTCCAGGGACCATAGGGCTCCAGGGACCATAGGGCTCCAGGTACCATAGGGCTCCAGGGACCATAGGGCTCCAGGGACCATAGGGCTCCAGGGACCATAGGGCTCCAGGGACCATAGAGCTCCAGGGACCATAGAGCTCCAGGGACCATAGGGCTCCAGGTACCATAGGGCTCCAGGGACCATAGGGCTCCAGGGACCATAGGGCTCCAGGGACCATAGGGCTCCAGGTACCATAGGGCTCCAGGGACCATAGGGCTCCAGGTACCATAGGGCTCCAGGTACCATAGGGCTCCAGGGACCATAGGGCTCCAGGGACCATAGGGCTCCAGGGACCATAGGGCTCCAGGTACCATAGGGCTCCAGGGACCATAGGGCTCCAGGTACCATAGGGCTCCAGGGACCATAGGGCTCCAGGGACCATAGGGCTCCAGGTACCATAGGGCTCCAGGGACCATAGGGCTCCAGGGACCATAGGGCTCCAGGGACCATAGGGCTCCAGGGACCATAGGGCTCCAGGGACCATAGGGCTCCAGGGACCATAGGGCTCTTATTGGTGTTGTTTGTCTGTCATCTTTGTAATGACTTGGTGCTGCCTATCTTGGCCAGGACGCTCTTGAAAAAGAGATTTTAAATCTCAATGAGCCCTTCCTTGTTAAATAAAGGTTTAATAAATAATACATAAATAAAATAGGGCACTACATAGGGAATAGGGTGCCTTTTGAGACACAGAAAATACAGAAGCAGTCAAAGATTGGACACACCTACTGATTCAAGGGTTTTTCTTAATTAAAAAAATATATGTTCTATATTGTAGAATAATAATGAAGACATCGAAACTATGAAATAACACATATGGAATCATGTAGTAACCATGAAAAGTGTTAAACCAATCAAAATATATTTTATATTTGAGATTCTTCAAAGTAGCCACCCTTTACCACGATGACAGCTTTACACACATTATTCCATAATGTAGAAAATTGTACAAAATTAAGAAACACCCCTTGAATGACTAGGTGGGTCAACCTTTTGACTGGTGCTGTATTTTTAAAAACAGTTACTCAGTCCCCTCTGTCCACTCAGTCCCCTCTGTCCACTCAGTCCCCTCTGTCCACTCAGTCCCCTCTGTCCACTCAGTCCCCTCTGTCCACTCAGTCCCCTCTGTCCACTCAGTCCCCTCTGTCCACTCTGTCCACTCAGTCCCCTCTGTCCACTCAGTCCCCTCTGTCCACTCAGTCCCCTCTGTCCACTCAGTCCACTCAGTCCCCTCTGTCCACTCAGTCCCCTCTGTCCACTCAGTCCCCTCTGTCCACTCAGTCCCCTCTGTCCACTCTGTCCACTCAGTCCCCTCTGTCCACTCAGTCCCCTCTGTCCACTCAGTCCCCTCTGTCCACTCTGTCCCCTCTGTCCCCTCTGTCCACTCAGTCCCCTCTGTCCACTCAGTCCCCTCTGTCCACTCAGTCCCCTCTGTCCACTCAGTCCCCTCTGTCCACTCAGTCTCCTCTGTCCACTCAGTCCCCTCTGTCCACTCAGTCTCCTCTGTCCACTCAGTCCCCTCTGTCCACTCAGTCCCGTCATGCAGTCAATTGTAAATGAATGCACGTTAAATAAAGTTTAATTTGAACGAGTCAATCCTCACCATCATATCCGTCCCGGTCCAGGTCTCCCACATTGTTGACGGTCAGTCCAAACATGGAGTCATGAGTTCCGTTGAGCCTGATTGGCTGAGCGTACTCCCAGTTACCGAATCGGTTGAGGAAGATGTACACAGCACCTCCGATCTCTGTCTTCCTGTCAAAATAGTTGGGAGCTCCCACTATCAGGTCTGTCCAGCTGAGAGAGAGGACAGGGAGTTTGAAGTTTCACAAATTATTTTCAATTCAATCACTTTCTTAACAGCATTCCTTTCCATTTTAACAAAACTTTCCAAACATGTTAGGTCAGAAAGTTACTTTTTAGACCTGAATGCTAAAACATTTAGTCATTTTGCAAACCCCAGCATACCATGAGACATGTGTTCATCACTGGAAAAGATAAAAAGTTGAGTTTGATATCATTTAAAAGCTTACAAACTATTGTATTATTTCTTAAAATAAGAAATTATGTTATTTTTAAACCTTTAACATAAATTACCTAAAACAATGTCTAAAACTCCTATATTTTCATATTCGCAGATGCTGTTTCTTGCAACCTATTTCACATCATCTAATGTTTTTTGTTTTGTGGTAACACCCTCGGTTGAGAGTGACACAACTGTAACGGCGTTCTTCGTTTGTAGAAAGAGAGTCGGACCGAAATGCAGCGTGGTGGTTACTCATGACTTTAATAGAAAAAGTGACACATGAAATAACGATACAAAATACAAAACAACAAACGGAACGAAACCTAATTACAGCCTATCTGGTGAAACTACACAGAGACAGGAACAATCACCCACGAACTACAAAGCGAAACCAGGCTACCTAAATACGGTTCCCAATCAGAGACAACGAGAATCACCTGACTCTGATTGAGAACCGCCTCAGGCAACCAAGCCTATACAACACCCCTAATCAGCCGCGATCCCAAATACTACAAACCCCAATACGAAAATACAATATAACATAAACCCATGTCACACCCTGGCCTGACCAAATAATATAACAAAAACACAAAATACAATGACCAAGGCGTGACAACAACATGTTCTTGAAAACAAGGTGGGGTGTCATTTCAATCGTAGATATAGAATGGATAGAATGGACCTATGGTCAGAACACTGCAATTTACCTGGTACACCATTTAAATGTAAAGTGAATTGAAATAACATTTTGTGAAACATCACAGCACAGTTGAAAAAAATATATGTCTAATAGAAAAATTTAAACTGGATGGTGTTCTGGATGGTGTTTAAACTGGATGGTGTTTAAACCTGATGGTGTTTAAACTGTATGGTGTTTAAACTGGATGGTGTTTAAACTAGATGGTGTTTAAACTGGAAGGTGTTTAAACTGGATGGTGTTAAGGATGGTGTTCAAACTGGATGGTGTTTAAAATGGATGGTGTTCTGGATGGTGTTTAAACTGGATGGTGTTTAAACTGGATGGTGTTTAAACTAGATGGTGTTTAAACCTGATGGTGTTTAAACTGTATGGTGTTTAAACTGGATGGTGTTTAAACTAGATGGTGTTTAAACTGGAAGGTGTTTAAACTGGATGGTGTTAAGGATGGTGTTCAAACTGGATGGTGTTTAAAATGGATGGTGTTCTGGATGGTGTTTAAACTGGATGGTGTTTAAACCTGATGGTGTTTAAACTGGATGGTGTTTAAAATGGATGGTGATCTGGATGGTGTTTAAACTGGATGGTGTTAAGGATGGTGTTTAAACTGGATGGTGTTCAGACATAGATGGGAAGAGTTGAGGTTGAGGGAAGCTGAAGGCCGGGACTAAATATATTTTAAAAAACGACAAGATAACTAATGTAAAATATACTGTGTCCGTAAAATGTATATAGCATGTATGAGCTGGAAGTAAGCGCCTAAGTGTTGTTGTCCATTAGTTTACTCCAATTAGGGGGACGGGTGGTAGGGTTAGATGAGGGGTGGTAGGGTTAGGTGAGGGGTGGTAGGGTTAGGGAAGGGGTGGTAGGGTTAGGTGAGGGGTGGTAGAGTTAGGGAAGGGGTGGTAGGGTTAGATGAGGGGTGGTAGGGTTAGATGAGGGGTGGTAGGGTTAGGTGAGGGGTGGTAGGGTTAGGGAAGGGGTGGTAGGGTTAGGGAAGGGGTGGTAGGGTTAGGGGTGTTTAGGGGTGGTAGGGTTAGGGGGTTTAAACTGGGTAGGGTTAGATGAGGGGTGGTAGGGTTAGGGAAGGGGTGGTAGGGTTAGATGAGGGGTGGTAGGGTTAGATGAGGGGTGGTAGGGTTAGGTGAGGGGATGGTGTTTAAACCTGATGGTGTTTGTGGTAGGTGTTTAAACTGGATGGTGTTTAAACTGGATGGTTAGGGAAGGGGTGGTAGGGTTAGGGTATAAGGGGTGGTAGGGTTAGGGGAGGGGTGGTAGGGTTAGGGGGTGGTAGGGTTAGATGAGGGGTGGTAGGGTTAGGTGAGGGGTGAGGGGTAGGGTTAGGTGAGGGGTGGTAGGGTTAGGGAAGGGGTGGTAGGGTTAGGGGAGGGTTAGGAGGTGGTAGGGTTAGGGGGTGGTAAGGTTAGGGAGGGGAGGGGTGGTAGGGTTAGGGGAAAGAACAACACTGATTCGATCAGTGTGTGTGACCAGTGGGTACTCTCATTCAAGTAAAAAATGTCTGATTTGTGGATGCACAAATCACTGCTTTTAACCAGGGCAAGGTGACCGGAAACATGACCGAATACAAACAGTGTAGCTATTCCCTCCGCAAGGCAATCAAACAAGCTAAGCGTCAGTATAGAGACAAAATAGATTCGCAATTCAACGGCTCAGACACAAGAGGTGTGTGGCAGGGTCTACAGTCAATCACGGATTACAAAAAGAAAACCAGCCCCAACGCAGACCAGGATGTCTTGCTCCCAGACAGACTAAACAACGTCTTTGCTCGCTTTGAAGACAATACAGTGCCACTGACACGGCCCGCTACCAAAACATGCGGACTCTCCTTCACTGCAGGCGACGTGAGTACAACATTTAAACATGGTAACCCTCGCAAGGCTGCAGGCTCAGACGACATCCCCAGCCGCGTCCTCAGAACATGTGCAGACCAGCTGGCTGGTGTGTTTACGGACATATTCATTCAATCCTCATCCCAGTCTGCTGTTCCCACATGCTTCAAGAGGGCCACCATTGTTCAAATCCAATTTATTTATATAGCCCTTCGTACATCAGCTGATATCTCAAAGTGCTGTACAGAAACCCAGCCTAAAACCCCAAACAGCAAGCAATGCAGGTGTAGAAGCACGGTGGCTAGGAAAAACTCCCTAGAAAGGCCAAAACCTAGGAAGAAACCTAGAGAGGAACCAGGCTATGTGGGGTGGCCAGTCCTCTTCTGGCTGTGCCGGGTGGAGATTATAACAGAACATGGCCAAGATGTTCAAATGTTCATAAATGACCAGCATGGTCGAATAATAATAAGGCAGAACAGTTGAAACTGGAGCAGCAGCACAGTCAGGTGGACTGGGGACAGCAAGGACAGTTCCTGTTCCCAAGAAAGCTAAGGTAACTGAGCTAAAGGACTACCGCCCCGTAGCACTCAATTCCGTCATCATGAAGTGCTTTGAGAGACGAGTCAAGGACCATATCACCTCCAACCTACCTGACACCCTAGACCCACTCCAATTTGCTTACCACCCCAATAGGTCCACAGACGATGCGATCTCAACCACACTGCACACTGCCCTAACCCATCTGGACAAGAGGAATACCTATGTGAGAATGCTGTTCATCGACTACAGCTCGGCATTTAACACCATAGTACCCTCCAAACTCGTCATTAAGCTCGAGACCCTGGGTCTTGACCCCGCCCTGTGCAACTGGGTACTGGACTTCCTGACGGGTCGCCCCCAAGGTGATGAGGGTAGGCAACAACATCTCCTCCCCGCTGATCCTCAACACGGGGGCCCCACAAGGGTGCATTCTGAGCCCTCTCCTGTACTCCCTGTTCACCCACGACTGCGTGGCCACGCACGCCTCCAACTCAATCATCAAGTTTGCGGACGACACAACAGTGGTAGGCTTGATTACCAACAACGACGAGACGGCCTACAGGGAGGAGGTGAGGGCCCTCGGAGTGTGGTGTCAGGAAAATAACCTCACACTCAATGTCAACAAAACTAAGGAGATGATCGTGGACTTCAGGAAACAGCAGAGGGAGCACCTCCCTATCCACATCGACAGGACAGTAGTGGAGAGGGTAGAACGTTTTAAGTTCCTTGGCGTACACATCAAGGACAAACTGAATTGGTCCACCCACACAGACAGCGTGGTGAAGAAGGCGCAGCAGCGCCTCTTCAACCTCAGGAGCCTGAAGAAATTTGGCTTGTCACCAAAAGCACTCACAAACTTTTACAGATGCACAATCAAGAGCACCCTGTCTGGCTGTATCACCGCCTGGTACGGCAACTGCTCCGCCCACAACAGTAAGGCTCTCCAGAGGGTAGTGAGGTCTGCACAACGCATCACCGGGGGAAAACTATCTGCCCTCCAGGACACCTACACCACCCGATGTTACAGGAAGGCCATAAAGATCATCAAGGACAACAACCACCCAAGCCACTGACTGTTCAGCCCGCTATCATCCAGAAGGCGAGGTCAGTACAGGTGCATCAAAGCGGGGACCGAGAGACTGAAAAACAGCTTCTATCTCAAGGCCATCAGACTGTTCAACAGCTTCTGTCTCAAGGCCATCAGACTGTTAAACAGCCACCACTAGCATTAAGTGGCTGCTGCCATACATGTAAAAAATGTATCACTAGCCACTTTAAACAATGCCTCTTAATGCCTCTGTTTACATACCCTACATTACTCATCTCATCTCTTATGTATATGTATGTACTGTACTCTATATCATCTACTGTATCTTTATGTAATACATGTATCACTAGCCACTTTAAACTATGCCACTTTGTTTACATACCCTACATTACTCATCTCATCTCTTATGTATATGTATATACTGTACTCTATATCATCTACTGCATCTTTATGTAATACATGTATCACTAGCCACTTTAAACTATGCCACTTTGTTTACATACCCTACATTACTCATCTCATATGTATATACTGTACTCGATACCATCTACTGCATCTTGCCTATGCCGCTCTGTACCATCACTCATTCATATATCTTTATGTACATATTCTTTATCCCTTTACACTTGTGTGTATAAGACAGTAGTTTTGGAATTGTTTCGGTTAGATTACTCGTTGGTTATTACTGCATTGTTGGAACTAGAAGCACAAACATTTCGCTACACTCGCATTAACATCTGCTAACCATGTGTATGTGACAAATAACATTTGATTAGATTTGACCATTTGGTACATTTATCAGCCAAAACATGACACCCACCCTGTATTTAAGATGGCCGCCACACCACAAAAGCCTTAGATAATATAAAATAGGGTCTAAGCTACAATAAATGTGAAATAGGGTCTAAGCTACTGTTGTGCCATGGTTACTATGGCTACAGACTAACTGTGTATGCATTCCTGTACACTGCCATCAATAGTAGTGGTAGTAGCAGTCGATGTGTCTCTCACCCATCACTGTTGAGATCAGCCGTGGCCACAGAGTACCCGAAGGAAGAACCCAGCTCCTCTCCCCACAGGATGTGCTGTGGCACCAGGCGGTACACGTTGTCTTTACGCAGTAGCACCACCGCTCCCGTGTGATTGGCTCGCGGAGCCCCTGCCACGAAGGTCAGCTCCCCATGGCTCATTATGTCGTTAGCAGAGTCCACCGAGAAACCTGCAGCAAGGCATCATGGGATAACAGTTATTAGAAGTAGAGTGTGTGTGTGTGTGTGTGTGTGTGTGTGTGTGTGTGTGTGTGTGTGTGTGTGTGTGTGTGTGTGTGTGTGTGTGTGTGTGTGTGTGTGTGTGTGTGTGTGTGTGTGTGTGTGTGTACTGTATACTGTATATCGACCATAGTCTCTCTCTAAGCTCATCTCCTTTAGTGTTCTCTCATCCTTGTTGTAATAAAATGTAGCCTAAGTGGCTATTGATTTAATGGAAAACACATGATGAGTGTAATGTCCCTGAGTTTGTCGTAAAGGGAGGGACGAGTTGCCCTCCTCCCTGTCAGAGAGAGCAGTATGTGTGTGTGTGTGTGTGTGTGTGTGTGTGTCTGTCTGTCTGTCTGTCTGTCTGTCTGTCTGTCTGTCTGTCTGTCTGTCTGTCTGTCTGTCTGTCTGTCTGTCTGTCTGTCTGTCTGTTGGTCTGTGTGTCTGTGTGTGTGTCTGTGTGTCTGTCTGTGTATGTCTGTCTGTGTCTGTGTCTTCTCCCCCATAAAGAGATAAAGACGAGGCCCATGTGTGTGGTAGGAAGAGAAACATGAGGTAACATCTAGGCAGATCTCTTGTGTTACTCTAATGCAGCAGATGTTGCTGCTCAGGAAGCACGTAAACAGAGCAGTCTAGCGTTCATCTTGCTTCTGCTTCAATGGGATTTACTCCCTCAGGAATGTGAGGGGTGTGTCTGCATACAATTCAGGTATAGTGTAATAGTGAAATAGTGTAATAGTGAAATAGTGTAATAGTGTAATAGTGTAATAGTGTAATAGTGTAATAGTGAAATAGTGTAATAGTGAAATAGTGTAATAGTGAAATAGTGAAATAGTGTAATAGTGAAATAGTGTAATAGTGAAATAGTGTAATAGTGTAATAGTGAAATAGTGTAATAGTGAAATAGTGTAATAGTGTAATAGTGTAATAGTGTAATAGTGTAATAATGAAATAGTGTAATAGTGTAATAGGGTAATACTGAAATAGTGAAATAGTGTAATAGTGTAATAGTGAAATAGTGTAATAGTGAAATAGTGAAATAGTGTAATAGTGAAATAGTGTAATAGTGTAATAATGTAATAGTGAAATAGTGAAATAGTGTAATAGTGTAATAGTGAAATAGTGTAATAGTGTAATAGTGAAATAGTGAAATAGTGTAATAGTGTAATAGTGAAATAGTGTAATAGTGTAATAGTGTAATAGTGAAATATAGAAAGAAGAGGGAAGTGAACGTGCGTGAGGTGCGAAAATGTAACTTTGTTTCAACAACCAGTGTGAAAAAAAATATCAGATACAAATCAAATAATAAAACATTTAAAAACAGGCAAACACACTAAACAGCTACAGCTATGTTCCAGTCCAACATGCGGTGGTGTGAGACGGAGAGGAGAGGATTGGCAGTGACCTGTGTTAGTCCAAAGGTCAACATACAGGGAGACGCTCAAAGACAAACACAGAGACGGCGGCTGTGTCGGAAAACATTCAAATCGTTGGAAACAACGACAGAAAAATCAATGATGTGACAGCTAGAAACATTTTTCAAACAGACACAAAGACAGACTAAAGCATCTCGTCGACAAACAGACACAAAGACAGACTAAAGCATCTCGTAGACAAACAGACACAAAGACAGACTAAAGCATCTCGTCGACAAACAGACACAAAGACAGACTAAAGCATCTCGTAGACAAACAGACACAAAGACAGACTAAAGCATCTCGTAGACAAACAGACACAAAGACAGACTAAAGCATCTCGTCGACAAACAGACACAAAGACAGACTAAAGCATCTCGTAGACAAACAGACACAAAGACAGACTAAAGCATCTCGTCGACAAACGGACACAAAGACAGACTAAAGCATCTCGTAGACAAACAGACACAAAGACAGACTAAAGCATCTCGTCGACAAACAGACACAAAGACAGACTAAAGCATCTCGTCGACAAACAGACACAAAGACAGACTAAAGCATCTCGTCGACAAACAGACACAAAGACAGACTAAAGCATCTCGTCGACAAACAGACACAAAGACAGACTAAAGCATCTCGTAGACAAACAGACACAAAGACAGACTAAAGCATCTCGTAGACAAACAGACACAAAGACAGACTAAAGCATCTCGTAGACAAACAGACACAAAGACAGACTAAAGCATCTCGTAGACAAACAGACACAAAGACAGACTAAAGCATCTCGTAGACAAACAGACACAAAGACAGACTAAAGCATCTCGTAGACAAACAGACACAAAGACAGACTAAAGCATCTCGTCGACAAACAGACACAAAGACAGACTAAAGCATCTCGTCGACAAACAGACACAAAGACAGACTAAAGCATCTCGTCGACAAACAGACACAAAGACAGACTAAAGCATCTCGTAGACAAACAGACACAAAGACAGACTAAAGCATCTCGTCGACAAACAGACACAAAGACAGACTAAAGCATCTCGTAGACAAACAGACACAAAGACAGACTAAAGCATCTCATAGACAAACAGACACAAAGACAGACTAATGCATCTCGTAGACAAACAGACACAAAGACAGACTAAAGCATCTCGTAGACAAACAGACATGTAATTGAGCAGCTCCAGGGAGACAGGTGTGTGGAATGATACAGTTTGAATTGAGAACCAGTAAAAGGAAAGGCCTAAATACCACAGAAGTCAACATTACAACTCCAGGAAGTCTTTTTATCAGGCCTTTAGTGAAGGATTTACCACACAGTTTCCCTTTCACGAAGCAGTCTGATCCGCCTTTTCCTTTTCCTCAGAAGTCCAATCTTCTATTTGAAAGCTATAAAAGGGAACCGAGGCTTTGTCCCGTTATGTTTTTAAAAAGCAAAATGGGACCCAACGGGTTGGGGAATGTGGCCCCCTGAGGAAAGACATCAAACACAGTTGTGTTGTGCAGCTGTCAAAGTGTCAAGCCTCACAGTTGTAAAGCTAATGTTCGGTGAGACTATGTGGTAAAAATAAATAAAAAATTGAAAAAGCTACATAGCCCGAGAATCAACGGAAAGCTGAAATCTGAATGGGATCTAAATATATTGTTGCAGCTTTACTTACATTATCTGATAGCATATTTTATCAGTAGTTTACAACGGGGATTTTTTTTTAACGGAACATCGTGTGAGTCAGATATAAAAATATAAAAATCTAGAAAACTGACATTTCACTTTTCATTGGCTGTATTTATTTTGGCAGGAACTCTGGAAAACCTGGGCCTGACTGAGCAGTTGACTGGGCTGGGCTCCCTATCCAACGATAATCTGATTTAGGAGAAACACAGTGTAAAACTGCTGCTGCTGGGTACTGACTGAATAATACGAATCACTCAATCAAGAGACTAGGGGCCAGTTTCCCAAACACATATGAAGGCCAGTCCAGGACTAAGAAGTATTTTCAAGAGACTCTCCATTAAGCATGTACTTTTAAGTCCAGAACTAGTAATATCACTACTGTCTGACTATAAATAACCAGTAATATCACTACTGTCTATATGTTAATAACCAGTAATAACACTACTGTCTGTCTATAAATAACCAGTAATAACACTACTATCTATCTATAAATAACCAGTAATATCACTACTGTCTGTCTATAAATAACCAGTAATAACACTACTGTCTATCTATAAATAACCAGTAATAACACTACTGTCTATCTATAAATAACCAGTAATATCACTACTGTCTATATGTTAATAACCAGTAATATCACTACTGTCTATATGTTAATAACCAGTAATATCACTACTGTCTGACTATAAATAACCAGTAATAACACTACTGTCTGTCTATAAATAACCAGTAATAACACTACTATCTATCTATAAATAACCAGTAATATCACTACTGTCTGTCTATAAATAACCAGTAATAACACTACTGTCTATCTATAAATAACCAGTAATAACACTACTGTCTATCTATAAATAACCAGTAATATCACTACTGTCTATATGTTAATAACCAGTAATATCACTACTGTCTATATGTTAATAACCAGTAATATCACTACTGTATATATGTTAATAACCAGTAATAACACTACTGTCTATCTATAAATAACTAGTAATATCACTACTGTCTATATGTTAATAACCAGTAATATCACTACTGTCTGTTTATAAATAACTAGTAATATCACTACTGTCTATCTATAAATAACCAGTAATATCACTACTGTCTATATGTTAATAACCAGTAATATCACTACTGTCTATATGTTAATAACCAGTAATATCACTACTGTCTGACTATAAATAACCAGTAATATCACTACTGTCTATATGTTAATAACCAGTAATAACACTACTGTCTGTCTATAAATAACCAGTAATAACACTACTATCTATCTATAAATAACCAGTAATATCACTACTGTCTGTCTATAAATAACCAGTAATAACATTACTGTCTATCTATAAATAACCAGTAATAACACTACTGTCTATATGTTAATAACCAGTCACTACTAAAATAACCAGTAATATCACTACTGTCTATATGTTAATAACCAGTAATATCACTACTGTCTATATGTTAATAACTAGTAATATCACTACTGTCTATATAACCAGTAATAACACTACTGTCACTATGTCTATATAACCAGTAATATCACTACTGTCTATCTATAAATAACACTAGTAATATCACTACTGTCTATATGTTAATAACCAGTAATATCACTACTGTCTATATGTTAATAACCAGTAATATCACTACTGTCTATATGTTAATAACCAGTAATATCACTACTGTCTATATGTTAATAACCAGTAATATCACTACTGTCTGTCTATAAATAACCAGTAATATCACTACTGTCTATATGTTAATAACCAGTAATATCACTACTGTCTATATGTTAATAACCAGTAATATCACTACTGTCTATATGTTAATAACCAGTAATATCACTACTGTCTATATGTTAATAACCAGTAATATCACTACTGTCTATATGTTAATAACCAGTAATATCACTACTGTCTGTCTATAAATAACTAGTAATATCACTACTGTCTATATGTCCAGTAATATCACTACTGTTAATAACCAGTAATATCACTACTGTCTATATGTTAATAACCAGTAATATCACTACTGTCTATATGTTAATAACTAGTAATATCACTATATATGTTAATAACCAGTAATATCACTACTGTCTATATGTTAATAACCAGTAATATCACTACTGTCTATATGTTAATAACCAGTAATATCACTACTGTCTATATGTTAATAACCAGTAATATCACTACTGTCTATATGTTAATAACCAGTAATATCACTACTGTCTATATGTTAATAACCAGTAATATCACTACTGTCTATATGTTAATAACTAGTAATATCACTACTGTCTATATGTTAATAACCAGTAATATCACTACTGTCTATATGTTAATAACCAGTAATATCACTACTGTCTATATGTTAATAACCAGTAATATCACTACTGTCTATATGTTAATAACCAGTAATATCACTACTGTCTATATGTTAATAACCAGTAATATCACTACTGTCTATATGTTAATAACCAGTAATATCACTACTGTCTATATGTTAATAACCAGTAATATCACTACTGTCTGTCTATAAATAACCAGTAATATCACTACTGTCTATATGTTAATAACCAGTAATATCACTACTGTCTATATGTTAATAACCAGTAATATCACTACTGTCTGTCTATAAATCACCAGTAATATCACTACTGTCTATATGTTAATAACCAGTAATATCACTACTGTCTGTCTATAAATAACCAGTAATATCACTACTGTCTATATGTTAATAACCAGTAATATCACTACTGTCTATATGTTAATAACCAGTAATATCACTACTGTCTGTCTATAAATAACCAGTAATATCACTACTGTCTATATGTTAATAACCAGTAATATCACTACTGTCTATATGTTAATAACCAGTAATAACACTACTGTCTATATGTTAATAACCAGTAATATCACTACTGTCTATCTATAAATAACCAGTAATATCACTACTGTCTATATGTTAATAACCAGTAATAACACTACTGTCTATATAATAACCAGTAATATCACACTGTCTATATATAACTAATATCACTACTGTCTATATGTTAATAACCAGTAATATCACTACTGTCTATATGTTAATAACCAGTAATATCACTACTGTCTGTCTATAAATAACCAGTAATATCACTACTGTCTATATGTTAATAACCAGTAATATCACTACTGTCTATATGTTAATAACCAGTAATATCACTACTGTCTATATGTTAATAACCAGTAATATCACTACTGTCTATATGTTAATAACCAGTAATATCACTACTGTCTATATGTTAATAACCAGTAATATCACTACTGTCTGTCTATAAATCACCAGTAATATCACTACTGTCTGTTAGTAAGCGTGCATAGCTCCGTATGTATGTCCAGTCATTATGTCATTTGGTTAGAGGATCAGGATCGATGGAGGCATGCTGCCTGTTAGACGTGAGGGGGTCAAAGGTTAAAATGGGCATTAAGGAAGTGGAGGAGGAGTGATCATTATGGAGAAGGGACAAGGCATCTCTAATGGAACCTTAGTGCAATCGTTTTGACAAGGGCCCATAACGCTCTAGTTAAAAGTCATGCTAAGTATAGGCAATAGGGCTCCATATGGGGACATAGTCCCGTTGGTTTGTATAGAGGAGGAGGAGGTGAATAAAGAGATTTACAGGTTTGATGGGAACAATCGATCCGGGGGACAGAACGTTATTGGTTCGTGTCCATTAGCCATCTAAAAAAAAAGGGAATGAGCCAGTATCTACGTATCCAAGGACCGCTGAGTTTAAACTACGCCTTCAAAATGAAGACGCTCTGAAGGCTCTGTTCCTATGAGCTTCACTGGAACACCGTTACTATAGGAACTGTATCACATGTTGATCTCAGAACACGTTGTTCATTTGTCTTTTCTTTTCTTTCTGCTTTGCTTACTTCTTTTATATCGAAAACCTTTATTTACTTAGAAAAGTGACTTGTATCTACTAAATGTAGATAAGAATGTAGACATACAGCCAGTGGTGGATTTAGGTAGAGGTCCAGGGTGGCAGCTTGCCGGGGGGCGACACGGGGCGCCCGCACACAAAGACCGGTTTTCTATCGCTCATTTTGCTCACGTCAGTGTGGGACTGTGGGTCAATTGATCTTGTCGGAGTCGGAGCCCTGATTCTAGTTTGTGAGCTAGGCTGGCTACTGCCTGGGAAGGTCTCCCACTCAGAAGTACGAGATGGGGCGGGGGGGATAGGATGACCTCAGGTCTCCCCACTGGAAGCCCGAGGTAGGGGGAGTGGGGGAATCTATCAAATAGCGCACCTCTAACTTTGTACAGTACAAATGCAATTAGTCAAATCAGTCACACTACGAAATGCCACCAAATAAACCACCATTTATTCATAATACCGTTAATATATCGTTTCATAGGCACATTGTTGCATTACTTTCTGGTTTGTGCGAAGTCGTTAAAGAATAATATTAAAACCAGTACCCCTGGACAGCTCCAGCCCACTACACTATACAGACTGACAGACTGACAGGCTTTACAGACCACTACACTATACAGACTGACAGACAGACAGGCTATACAGACCACTACACTATACAGACTGACAGACAGACAGGCGTTACAGACCACTACACTATACAGACTGACAGACAGACAGGCGTTACAGACCACTACACTATACAGACTGACAGGCTTTACAGATCACTACACTATACAGACTGACAGACAGACAGGCTTTACAGACCACTACACTATACAGACTGACAGACAGACAGGCTTTACAGACCACTACACTATACAGGCTGACAGGCTTTACAGACCACTACACTATACAGACTGACAGACTGACAGGCTTTACAGACCACTACACTATACAGACTGACAGGCTTTACAGACCACTACACTATACAGACTGACAGACTGACAGGCTTTACAGACCACTACACTATACAGACTGACAGGCTTTACAGACCACTACACTATACAGACTGACAGGCTTTACAGATCACTACACTATACAGACTGACAGACAGACAGGCTTTACAGACCACTACACTATACAGACTGACAGACAGACAGGCTTTACAGACCACTACACTATACAGGCTGACAGGCTTTACAGACCACTACACTATACAGACTGACAGACTGACAGGCTTTACAGACCACTACACTATACAGACTGACAGGCGGACAGGCTTTACAGACCACTACACTATACAGACTGACAGACAGACAGGCTTTACAGACCACTACACTATACAGACTGACAGGCTTTACAGACCACTACACCATACAGACAGACAGACTGACAGGCTTTACAGACCACTACACTATACAGACTGACAGACAGACAGGCTTTACAGACCACTACACCATACAGACTGACAGGCTTTACAGACCACTACACCATAGAGACAGACAGGCTGTAACACAAAGAGAAATCGACATAGATTATACACAGGTTCTACAGTAGAGAAGGGCTAGCAGTGAGCACATAACCAACACAGGGGGTTAAGGGTAGATGGGAGAGTCAGGGTAAACCAACACAGGGGGTTAAGGATAGATGGGAGAGTCAGGGTAAACCAACACAGGGGGTTAAGGGTAGACAGGAAAGTCAGGGTAAATCTACAGTGTGTTAAGGGTAGACAGGAGAGTCAGGGTAAATCTACAGTGTGTTAATTAAGGGTAGACAGGAGAGTCAGGGTAAACCAACACAGGGGGTTAAGGGTAGACAGGAAAGTCAGGGTAAATCTACAGTGTGTTAAGGGTAGACAGGAGAGTCAGGGTAAATCTACAGTGTGTTAATTAAGGGTAGACAGGAGAGTCAAGGTAAGTCTACGGTGTGTTTCACTCCCAGCTACAAACCTAAGTAGCTATTTTGAGCTACGTCCTCAAACATGGGCCAGTTGGAGCGTGGCTCCAGAGTTTTGTACACCAGCGCATCTTCATCAGGACTAGCCATGAACAAGAGCCCTGAGGCCCGAGAGAGAGGAAGATGAAGGAGAGAGAGGGGGCGGTGGGGGGAGTGGAGGAGAGGAGGAGAGGTGGTGAGGGGGAACAGGGTGACAAAGAGAGAGAAAGAGGGAGTGCAGGTGAGAAAGAAATGTGTGCTGTGATTGTGTGTGTGTGTGTGTGTGTTCTTCTTCCTGGTATTGCAGTGGTTTGTGGGTAAACCACTGGTACACAACAGATGGACGACAAGTCTGACTCACACTGGACCCAGAATTAGATCTGTTTGTGCTTTCAGCCAACTTCTCACACATGTGCTGTATGGCAGCAGAGTAGTTCGCTAAAGGACAAGCTGATCTGGGACCAGTCTATAACAGGCCCTGATGACTGTGGGATAATAATACTCGTATTATTCTATTGACGTATCTCTCACCCATGATTGGTCTATTTATGCGCAGCTACTTCATGCGGTAAAGTATTCAGAATATTGAGGTGGAGTGGAGCTGCCTACGGACAGGTCAGGGAAGGGCCCTACGGACAGGTCAGGGAGGGGCCCTACAGACAGGTCAGGGAGGGGCCCTACGGACAGGTCAGGGAGGGGCCCTACAGACAGGTCAGGGAGGGGCCCTACAGACAGGTCAGGGAGGGGCCCTACAGACAGGTCAGGGAGGGGCCCTGCGGACAGGTCAAGGAGGGGCCCTGTGGACAGATCAGGGAGGGGCCCTACAGACAGGTCAGGGAGGGGCTGTACGGACAGGTCAGGGAGGGGCCCTACGGACAGGTCAGGGAGGGGCCCTACAGACAGGCCAGAGAGGGGCCCTACACACAGGTCAGGGAGGGGCTCTATGGACAGGTCAGGGAGGGGCTCTATGGACAGGTCAGGGAGGGGCTCTACGGACAGGTCAGGGAGGGGCCCTACGGACAGGTCAGGGAGGGGCCGTACGGACAGGTCAGGGAGAGGCCCTACAGACAGGTCAGGGAGGAGCCCTACAGACAGGTCAGGGAGGGACTATATGGACAGGTCAGGGAGGGGCTATATGGACAGGTCAGGGAGGGGCTCTATGGACAGGTCAGGGAGGGGCTCTATGGACAGGTCAGGGAGGGGCTATATGGACAGGTCAGGGAGGGGCTATATGGACAGGTCAGGGAGGGGCTCTATGGACAGGCCAGGGAGGGGCTCTACGGACCGATCAGGAAGGGGCCCTACAGACAGGTCAGGGAGGGGCCCTACAGACAGGTCAGGGAGGGGCCCTACAGACAGGCCAGGGAGGGGCTATATGGACAGGTCAAGGAGGGGCTCTACGGACAGGTCAGGGAGGGGCCCTACGGACAGGTCAGGGAGGGGCCCTACGGACAGGTCAGGGAGGGGCTCTATGGACAGGTCAGGGAGGGGCTCTATGGACAGGTCAGGGAGGGGCTCTATGGACAGGTCAGGGAGGGGCTCTATGGACAGGTCAGGGAGGGGCTCTATGGACAGGTCAGGGAGGGGCTCTACGGACAGGTCAGGGAGGGGCTCTATGGACAGGTCAGGGAGGGGCTCTACGGACAGATCAGGGAGGGGCTCTACGGACAGGTCAGGGAGGGGCTATATGGACAGGTCAGGGAGGGGCTCTATGGACAGGTCAGGGAGGGGCTATATGGACAGGTCAGGGAGGGGCTCTACAGACAGGTCAGGGAGGGGCTATATGGACAGGTCAGGGAGGGGCTCTATGGACAGGTCAGGGAGGGGCCCTACAGACAGGTCAGGGAGGGGCCCTACAGACAGGTCAGGGAGGGGCCCTACAGACAGGTCAGGGAGGGGCCCTACAGACAGGTCAGGGAGGGGCCCTACAGACAGGTCAGGGAGGGGCTCTATGGACAGGTCAGGGAGGGGCCCTACAGACAGGTCAGGGAGGGGCCCTACAGACAGGTCAGGGAGGGGCTCTATGGACAGGTCAGGGAGGGGCTCTACGGACAGGTCAGGGAGGGGCCCTACAGACAGGTCAGGGAGGGGCCCTACGGACAGGTCAGGGAGGGGCTCTATGGACAGGTCAGGGAGGGGCTATATGGACAGGTCAGGGAGGGGCTCTATGGACAGGTCAGGGAGGGGCCCTACAGACAGGTCAGGGAGGGGCCCTACAGACAGGTCAGGGAGGGGCTCTATGGACAGGTCAGGGAGGGGCTCTACGGACAGGTCAGAGAGGGGCCCTACAGACAGGTCAGGGAGGGGCCCTACGGACAGGTCAGGGAGGGGCCCTACAGACAGGTCAGGGAGGGGCCCTACAGACAGGTCAGGGAGGAGCCCTACAGACAGGTCAGGGAGGGGCCCTACAGACAGGTCAGGGAGGGGCTGTATGGACAGGTCAGGGAGGGGCTCTACGGACAGGTATTTATTTTGGGTACAGTGTGCCGTCAGTCTGTTGTTGTCATCTTCCCAGGCCCTCTCTCCTTTCCTGTTCTGTGCTCAGTGAACTCCAGTGAGACAGGACAGCAGGCTAGCAGCACTGTGAGAGAAGCAGCAGAGGGCAGGGACGGTCCTACCCAGGTAACTATGGTAGGGAACGGGGATCAGCTGAGCATTCAGCTGTTTCTCATCCGCCACCTCATAAGGCCCGTCGTCATAGAAACCAAGATCCAACAGTGTCTGGTTTAGCAGCTGGACACGCATCTCTCCTGGAAGGAACAGAGTTATAGGACACAGACAGACAGATAGAAAAACAGACAGACAGACAGACAGACCCCCCCCCCCCCACACACACACACACACACACACACACACACAGTCAAGCACCCACCACGCACACGAAGAGAGAGACAACTCCCACACAAAAACACATAGATATCCACTGGACACAGTCATCTCCTGGGTTACACAATGCTGATGTCAACTACCACATGATGTAATCGTTACTCCACCTAAGGCCTGTATAACATATGATACAGTGATCCATATCTCATATTGATCACTGATGTCTCATAATGATCAGCCCAATAACTAATTGCTGGGAATCAATTACTTTGATCCATCAGTATGACTACTAAGGCCAATCAGTATTATTGATTAGCTTTATAAATCAATGATTTGTCCAAGGAGAGTATGAAAAACTGAATTATGACTTGTGGGTGTTTTTTAAATATGGTTATTGATAACGATCTGCTGCTTGACCTGTTAACCTGAGCGTGAGCTCAGCTAGATAATGCCACCAATATACTGATTGGCCTTAGTAGTCATACTGACGGATCAAAGTCATTGATTCCCAGCAGTTAGTTATTGGGCTGATTGATGGAACTGTCATTATGAGACATCAGTGATCAATATGAGTTATGAATCACTGTATCGTATGATATACTGATTGATCTGTTTAGTGATCAGGGGTCTATCACTGTATCGTATGATATACTGATTGATCTGTTTAGTGATCAGGGGTCTATCACTGTATCGTATGATATACTGATTGATCTGTTTAGTGATCAGGGGTCTATCACTGAGATCGTATGGGGGTCCTATATACTGATTGATCTGTTTAGTGATCAGGGGTCTATCGCTGTATCGTATGATATACTGATTGATCTGTTTAGTGATCAGGGTCTATCTCTGTATCGTATGATATACTGATTGATCTGTTTAGTGATCAGGGGACAGAAAGACATCACTGTATCGTATGATATACTGATTGATCTGTTTAGTGATCAGGGGTCTATCACTGTATCGTATGATATACTGATTGATCTGTTTAGTGATCAGGGTCTATCACTGTATCGTATGATATACTGATTGATCTGTTTAGTGATCAGGGGTCTATCGCTGTATCGTATGATATACTGATTGATCTGTTTAGTGATCAGGGTCTATCACTGTATCAGTATGATATACTGATTGATCTGTTTAGTGATCAGGGTCTAAAACTGAATTATGACTTTGTCTGGGTATTTTTATATGGTTACTGATTGATCTGTTTAGTGATCAGGGTCTATCACTGTATCGCCATGATATACTGATTGATCTGTTTAGTGATCAGGGGATCTATCACTGTATTCCCAGCATGATATACTGATTGATCTGTTTAGTGATCAGGGGTCTATCACTGTATCGTATGATATACTGATTGATCTGTTTAGTGATCAGGGGTCTATCACTGTATCGTATGATATACTGATTGATCTGTTTAGTGATCAGGGGTCTATCACTGTATCGTATGATATACTGATTGATCTGTTTAGTGATCAGGGGTCTATCACTGTATCGTATGATATACTGATTGATCTGTTTAGTGATCAGGGGTCTATCACTGTATCGTATGATATACTGATTGATCTGTTTAGTGATCAGGGGTCTATTGCTGTATCGTATGATATACTGATTGATCTGTTTAGTGATCACTTTCTATCAACAAGCATCGTATGATATACTGATTGATCTGTTTAGTGATCAGGGGTCTATCACTGAGATAATAATATGATAATACTAATTGATCTGTTTAGTGATAATAATCTAATCACTAATAATACTAATATACTGATTGATCTGTTTAGTGATCTAGGGTCTATCACTGTATAATATGATATACTGATTGATCTGTTTAATGATCAATAATCTAATCACTAATAATACGTATGATATACTGATTGATCTGTTTAGTGATCATAATCTATCACTGTAATAATATGATATAATGATTAATCTGTTTAGTGATCAGGGGTCTATCACTGTATCGTATGATATACTGATTGATCTGTTTAGTGATCAGGGGTCTATCACTAATATCGTATATATACTGATTGATCTGTTTAGTGATCATAATATAATAATAATAATAATATGATAATAATGATTGATCTGTTTAATGATAATAATATCACTGTATCGTATGATATACTGATTGATCTGTTTAATAATAATAATATTGGTGAATTTTCTCTTTCTTTTATTTCACCAATTTGATGGTAATAAAACACTTCTGACAACAAGCACAGGTGTCAGTCCCCACTATTTAACCTTTGTTTATAATAATACTAATAATAATAATAATAATAATAATAATAATAATAATAATAATAATAATAATAATAATAATCATAATAATAATAATAATAATAATAATAATAATAATAATAATAATACTAGTAATAATAATAATAATAATAATTATGCCACCATACCTTTCCAGTTGTACGTTCCTGGAGCGCCGAACATGATGAAGTTGTTGTCTGGTGTGAAGGCGGCAGACAGGCCCTGCTGACAGAAGCCAAACTGTTCGTGTCCCTGGGGTCGCCCCTCGCAGAACTTCCACTCCCCTCCGTCCAAGTCGTCCCTCTCTGTCAGGTCCTCACTCAGGACATAGCAACGCCCGATAGGGTCCCGTGTCTCAGACGGCAGGCCCACACGCTGACGCAGCTCATACAGGTGGGCACAGGTCTGGAGAGGGGTAGGGGTAGTAACCATATCAGTCACTGGAAGAGACAATCTACTACATTGCCATAACAAGCACAAAAAAAAGACAGTAACTACTCATTTGGTCTAAAATGAGTTAATGTAATTTTTACTATATTAAATACATGCATAATCACGGGGACAAGTATCCTGCCTCTATTGTATTGTGTTCAGGAGAAAATGGGGGTCATGTTAGCAGTAACTGCTTAAAGTTACTATTTAACCAAGGTAAATAAAATCTATTTTTCTCAGTTCCACGCTATGAGCAGTTACTGCCTTTTTGCTTGGTAGGAAAGTACAGACATAGCCTGGTCCCAGATCTGTTTGTGGGCATGTCTGGAGAGTCTGGCTACTGTAAGTAACTGGACGAGTCAGTCTACTACACTACAGTACAGGTGGGCCCTGGTCTACTCACTACAGTACAGGTGGGCCCTGGTCTACTCACTACAGTACAGGTGGGCCATGGTCTACTACACTACAGTACAGGTGGGCCCTGGTCTACTCACTACAGTACAGACACAGCCTGGTCTACTATCTACTGTACAGACATAGTCTGGTCTACTATCTACAGTACAGACATAGTCTGGTATACTATCTACAGTACAGACATAGCCTGGTCTGCTCACTACAGTACAGACATAGCCTGGTCTGCTCACTACAGTACAGACATAGCCTGGTCTACTCACTACAGTACAGACATAGCCTGGTCTACTATCTACTGTACAGACATAGCCTGGTCTGCTCACTAGTACAGACATAGCCTGGTCTGCTCATCTACAGTACAGACATAGCCTGGTCTACTATCTACTGTACAGACATAGTCTGGTCTACTATCTACTGTACAGACATAGCCTGGTCTGCTCACTACAGTACAGACATAGCCTGGTCTGCTATCTACAGTACAGACATAGCCTGGTCTACTATCTAATGTACAGACATAGCCTGGTCTACTATCTACAGTACAGACATAGTCTGGTCTACTCACTACAGTACATAGTCTGGTCTACTAACTACAGTACAGACATAGCCTGGTCTACTATCTACAGTACAGACATAGTCTGGTCTACTCACTACTGTACAGACATAGTCTGGTCTACTAACTACAGTACAGACATAGTCTGGTCTACTATCTACAGTACAGACATAGTCTGGTCTACTCACTACAGCACAGACATAGTCTGGTCTACTAACTACAGTACAGACATAGTCTGGTCTACTAACTACAGTACAGACATAGCCCGGTCTACTCACTACAGCACAGGTGGGCCTGGTCTACTACACTACAGTACAGACATGGGCTGGTCTACTAACTACAGTACAGACATGGGCCTGGTCTACTAACTACAGTACAGACATGGGCCCTGGTCTACTAACTACAGTACAGACATGGGCCTGGTCTTCTCACTACAGTACAGACATGGGCCTGGTCTACTCACTACTGTACAGACATGGGCTGGTCTACTAACTACAGTACAGACATGGCCCGGTCTACTCACTACAGCACAGGTGGTCTGGTCTACTATCTACAGTACAGACATGGGCCCTGGTCTACTCACTACAGTACAGGTGGTCTGGTCTACTACACTACAGTACAGGTGGGCCCTGGTCTACTCACTACAGTACAGGTGGGCCTGGTCTACTAACTACAGTACAGACATAGTCTGGTCTACTCACTACAGTACAGACATAGCCTGGTCTACTAACTACAGTACAGACATAGCCTGGTCTACTCACTACAGCACAGACATAGTCTGGTCTACTCACTACAGTACAGACATAGTCTGGTCTACTCACTACAGTACAGACATAGTCTGGTCTACTCACTACAGTACAGACATAGCCTGGTCTACTATCTACAGTACAGACATAGTCTGGTCTACTCACTACAGTACAGACATAGTCTGGTCTACTCACTACAGTACAGACATAGTCTGGTCTACTCACTACAGTACAGACATAGTCTGGTCTACTATCTACAGTACAGACATAGTCTGGTCTGCTCACTACAGTACAGACATAGTCTGGTCTACTATCTACAGTACAGGTGGGCCCTGGTCTACTCACTACAGTACAGGTGGGCCCTGGTCTACTATACTACAGTACAGGTGGGCCCTGGTCTACTCACTACAGTACAGGTGGGCCCTGGTCTACTCACTACAGTACAGGTGGGCCCTGGTCTACTCACTACAGTACAGGTGGGCCCTGGTCTACTCACTACAGTACAGGTGGGCCCTGGTCTACTCACTACAGTACAGGTGGGCCCTGGTCTACTCACTACAGCACAGGTGGGCCCTGGTCTACTCACTACAGCACAGGTGGGCCCTGGTCTACTCACTACAGTACAGGTGGGCCCTGGTCTACTCAATACAGCACAGGTGGGCCCTGGTCTACTATACTACAGTACAGGTGGGCACTGGTCTACTATATTACAGTACAGGTGGGCCCTGGTCTACTCACTACAGTACAGGTGGGCCCTGGTCTACTCACTACAGTACAGGTGGGCCCTGGTCTACTATACTACAGTACAGGTGGGCCCTGGTCTACTCACTACAGTACAGGTGGGCCCTGGTCTATTATACTACAGTACAGGTGGGCCCTGGTCTACTCACTACAGTACAGGTGGGCCCTGGTCTACTATACTACAGTACAGGTGGGCCCTGGTCTACTATACTACAGTACAGGTGGGCCCTGGTCTAAGACACTACAGTACAGGTGGGCCCTGGTCTACTCACTACGGTACAGGTGGGCCCTGGTCTACTATACTACAGTACAGGTGGGCCCTGGTCTACTCACTACAGTACAGGTGGGCCCTGGTCTACTATACTACAGTACAGGTGGGCCCTGGTCTACTCACTACAGTACAGGTGGGCCCTGGTCTACTCACTACAGTACAGGTGGGCCCTGGTCTACTACACTACAGTACAGGTGGGCCCTGGTCTACTCACTACAGCACAGGTGGGCCCTGGTCTACTCACTACAGTACAGGTGGGCCCTGGTCTACTCAATACAGCACAGGTGGGCCCTGGTCTACTATACTACAGTACAGGTGGGCACTGGTCTACTATACTACAGTACAGGTGGGCCCTGGTCTACTCACTACAGTACAGGTGGGCCCTGGTCTACTCACGACAGTACAGGTGGGCCCTGGTCTACTATACTACAGTACAGGTGGGCCCTGGTCTACTCACTACAGTACAGGTGGGCCCTGGTCTACTATACTACAGTACAGGTGGGCCCTGGTCTACTCACTACAGTACAGGTGGGCCCTGGTCTACTATACTACAGTACAGGTGGGCCCTGGTCTACTACACTACAGTACAGGTGGGCCCTGGTCTACTACACTACAGTACAGGTGGGCCCTGGTCTACTCACTACGGTACAGGTGGGCCCTGGTCTACTATACTACAGTACAGGTGGGCCCTGGTCTACTCACTACAGTACAGGTGGGCCCTGGTCTACTATACTACAGTACAGGTGGGCCCTGGTCTACTCACTACAGTACAGGTGGGCCCTGGTCTACTCACTACAGTACAGGTGGGCCCTGGTCTACTACACTACAGTACAGGTGGGCCCTGGTCTTCTCACTACGGTACAGGTGGGCCCTGGTCTACTCACTACAGTACAGGTGGGCCCTGGTCTACTCACTACAGTACAGGTGGGCCCTGGTCTACTATACTACAGTACAGGTGGGCCCTGGTCTACTCACTACAGTACAGGTGGGCCCTGGTCTACTATACTACAGTACAGGTGGGCCCTGGTCTACTCACTACAGTACAGGTGGGCCCTGGTCTACTATACTACAGTACAGGTGGGCCCTGGTCTACTATACTACAGTACAGGTGGGCCCTGGTCTACTCACTACAGTACAGGTGGGCCCTGGTCTACTCACTACAGTACAGGTGGGCCCTGGTCTACTACACTACAGTACAGGTGGGCCCTGGTCTACTCACTACGGTACAGGTGGGCCCTGGTCTACTCACTACAGTACAGGTGGGCCCTGGTCTACTCACTACAGTACAGGTGGGCCCTGGTCTACTCACTACAGTACAGGTGGGCCCTGGTCTATTACACTACAGTACAGGTGGGCCCTGGTCTACTCACTACGGTACAGGTGGGCCCTGGTCTACTATACTACAGTACAGGTGGGCCCTGGTCTACTCACTACAGTACAGGTGGGCCCTGGTCTACTCACTACAGCACAGGTGGGCCCTGGTCTACTCACTACAGTACAGGTGGGCCCTGGTCTACTATCTACAGTACAGGTGGGCCCTGGTCTACTCACTACAGTACAGGTGGGCACTGGTCTACTATACTACAGTACAGGTGGGCCCTGGTCTACTCACTACAGTACAGGTGGGCCCTGGTCTACTCACTACAGTACAGGTGGGCCCTGGTCTACTATACTACAGTACAGGTGGACCCTGGTCTACTATACTACAGTACAGGTGGGCCCTGGTCTACTACACTACAGTACAGGTGGGCCCTGGTCTACTCACTACGGTACAGGTGGGCCCTGGTCTACTATACTACAGTACAGCTGGGCCCTGGTCTACTCACTACAGCACAGGTGGGCCCTGGTCTACTCACTACAGTACAGGTGGGCCCTGGTCTACTCAATACAGCACAGGTGGGCCCTGGTCTACTATACTACAGTACAGGTGGGCACTGGTCTACTATACTACAGTACAGGTGGGCCCTGGTCTACTCACTACAGTACAGGTGGGCCCTGGTCTACTCACGACAGTACAGGTGGGCCCTGGTCTACTATACTACAGTACAGGTGGGCCCTGGTCTACTCACTACAGTACAGGTGGGCCCTGGTCTACTATACTACAGTACAGGTGGGCCCTGGTCTACTCACTACAGTACAGGTGGGCCCTGGTCTACTATACTACAGTACAGGTGGGCCCTGGTCTACTATACTACAGTACAGGTGGGCCCTGGTCTACTACACTACAGTACAGGTGGGCCCTGGTCTACTCACTACGGTACAGGTGGGCCCTGGTCTACTATACTACAGTACAGGTGGGCCCTGGTCTACTCACTACAGTACATGTGGGCCCTGGTCTACTATACTACAGTACAGGTGGGCCCTGGTCTACTCACTACAGTACAGGTGGGCCCTGGTCTACTCACTACAGTACAGGTGGGCCCTGGTCTACTACACTACAGTACAGGTGGGCCCTGGTCTACTCACTACGGTACAGGTGGGCCCTGGTCTACTCACTACAGTACAGGTGGGCCCTGGTCTACTCACTACAGTACAGGTGGGCCCTGGTCTACTATACTACAGTACAGGTGGGCCCTGGTCTACTCACTACAGTACAGGTGGGCCCTGGTCTACTATACTACAGTACAGGTGGGCCCTGGTCTACTCACTACAGTACAGGTGGGCCCTGGTCTACTATACGACAGTACAGGTGGGCCCTGGTCTACTATACTACAGTACAGGTGGGCCCTGGTCTACTACACTACAGTACAGGTGGGCCCTGGTCTACTCACTACGGTACAGGTGGGCCCTGGTCTACTATACTACAGTACAGCTGGGCCCTGGTCTACTCACTACAGTACAGGTGGGCCCTGGTCTACTATACTACAGTACAGGTGGGCCCTGGTCTACTCACTACAGTACAGGTGGGCCCTGGTCTACTCACTACAGTACAGGTGGGCCCTGGTCTACTACACTACAGTACAGGTGGGCCCTGGTCTACTCACTACGGTACAGGTGGGCCCTGGTCTACTATACTACAGTACAGGTGGGCCCTGGTCTACTCACTACAGTACAGGTGGGCCCTGGTCTACTCACTACAGTACAGGTGGGCCCTGGTCTACTATCTACAGTACAGGTGGGCCCTGGTCTACTCACTATAGTACAGGTGTGCCCTGGTCTACTACACTACAGTACAGGTGGGCACTGGTCTACTATACTACAGTACAGGTGGGCCCTGGTCTACTCACTACAGTACAGGTGGGCCCTGGTCTATTCACTACAGTACAGGTGGGCCCTGGTCTACTATACTACAGTACAGGAGGGCCCTGGTCTACTCACTACAGTACAGGTGGGCCCTGGTCTACTCACTACAGTACAGGCATAGTCTGGTCTACTCACTACAGTACAGACATAGCCTGGTCTACTATCTACTGTACAGACATAGCCTGGTCTACACACTACAGTACAGGCATAGTCTGGTCTACTCACTACAGTACAGACATAGTCTGGTCTACTCACTACAGTACAGACATAGCCTGGTCTACTAAACTACAGTACAGACATAGTCTGGTCTACTCACTACTGTACAGACATAGTCTGGTCTACTACACTACAGTACAGACATAGTCTGGTCTACTATCTACAGTACAGACATAGCCTGGTCTACTATCTACAGTACAGGTGGGCCCTGGTCTACTCACTACGGTACAGGTGGGCCCTGGTCTACTATACTACAGTACAGGTGGGCCCTGGTCTACTCACTACAGTACAGGTGGGCCCTGGTCTACTCACTACAGTACAGGTGGGCCCTGGTCTACTCACTACAGTACAGGTGGGCCCTGGTCTACTCACTACAGTACAGGTGGGCCCTGGTCTACTCACTACAGCACAGGTGGGCCCTGGTCTACTCACTACAGCACAGGTGGGCCCTGGTCTACTCACTACAGTACAGGCATAGTCTGGTCTATTCACTACAGTACAGGCATAGTCTGGTCTACTATCTACAGTACAGACATAGCCTGGTCTACTATCTACTATACAGACATAGCCTGGTCTACTCACTACAGTACAGGCATAGTCTGGTCTACTCACTACAGTACAGACATAGTCTGGTCTACTCACTACAGTACAGACATAGCCTGGTCTACTAAACTACAGTACAGACATAGTCTGGTCTACTCACTACTGTACAGACATAGTCTGGTCTACTACACTACAGTACAGACATAGTCTGGTCTACTATCTACAGTACAGACATAGCCTGGTCTACTATCTACAGTACAGGTGGGCCCTGGTCTACTCACTACGGTACAGGTGGGCCCTGGTCTACTATACTACAGTACAGGTGGGCCCTGGTCTACTCACTACAGTACAGGTGGGCCCTGGTCTACTCACTACAGTACAGGTGGGCCCTGGTCTACTCACTACAGTACAGGTGGGCCCTGGTCTACTCACTACAGTACAGGTGGGCCCTGGTCTACTCACTACAGCACAGGTGGGCCCTGGTCTACTCACTACAGCACAGGTGGGCCCTGGTCTACTCACTACAGTACAGGCATAGTCTGGTCTATTCACTACAGTACAGGCATAGTCTGGTCTACTATCTACAGTACAGACATAGCCTGGTCTACTATCTACTGTACAGACATAGCCTGTTCTACTCACTACAGTACAGGCATAGTCTGGTCTACTCACTACAGTACAGACATAGTCTGGTCTACTCACTACAGTACAGACATAGCCTGGTCTACTAAACTACAGTACAGACATAGTCTGGTCTACTCACTACTGTACAGACATAGTCTGGTCTACTACACTACAGTACAGACATAGTCTGGTCTACTATCTACAGTACAGACATAGCCTGGTCTACTATCTACAGTACAGGTGGGCCCTGGTCTACTCACTACGGTACAGGTGGGCCCTGGTCTACTATACTACAGTACAGGTGGGCCCTGGTCTACTCACTACAGTACAGGTGGGCCCTGGTCTACTCACTACAGTACAGGTGGGCCCTGGTCTACTCACTACAGTACAGGTGGGCCCTGGTCTACTCACTACAGTACAGGTGGGCCCTGGTCTACTCACTACAGCACAGGTGGGCCCTGGTCTACTATACTACAGTACAGGTGGGCCCTGGTCTACTCACTACAGTACAGGTGGGCCCTGGTCTACTATACTACAGTACAGGTGGGCCCTGGTCTACTATACTACAGTACAGGTGGGCCCTGGTCTACTACACTACAGTACAGGTGGGCCCTGGTCTACTCACTACGGTACAGGTGGGCCCTGGTCTACTATACTACAGTACAGGTGGGCCCTGGTCTACTCACTACAGTACATGTGGGCCCTGGTCTACTATACTACAGTACAGGTGGGCCCTGGTCTACTCACTACAGTACAGGTGGGCCCTGGTCTACTCACTACAGTACAGGTGGGCCCTGGTCTACTACACTACAGTACAGGTGGGCCCTGGTCTACTCACTACGGTACAGGTGGGCCCTGGTCTACTCACTACAGTACAGGTGGGCCCTGGTCTACTCACTACAGTACAGGTGGGCCCTGGTCTACTATACTACAGTACAGGTGGGCCCTGGTCTACTCACTACAGTACAGGTGGGCCCTGGTCTACTATACTACAGTACAGGTGGGCCCTGGTCTACTCACTACAGTACAGGTGGGCCCTGGTCTACTATACGACAGTACAGGTGGGCCCTGGTCTACTATACTACAGTACAGGTGGGCCCTGGTCTACTACACTACAGTACAGGTGGGCCCTGGTCTACTCACTACGGTACAGGTGGGCCCTGGTCTACTATACTACAGTACAGCTGGGCCCTGGTCTACTCACTACAGTACAGGTGGGCCCTGGTCTACTATACTACAGTACAGGTGGGCCCTGGTCTACTCACTACAGTACAGGTGGGCCCTGGTCTACTCACTACAGTACAGGTGGGCCCTGGTCTACTACACTACAGTACAGGTGGGCCCTGGTCTACTCACTACGGTACAGGTGGGCCCTGGTCTACTATACTACAGTACAGGTGGGCCCTGGTCTACTCACTACAGTACAGGTGGGCCCTGGTCTACTCACTACAGTACAGGTGGGCCCTGGTCTACTATCTACAGTACAGGTGGGCCCTGGTCTACTCACTATAGTACAGGTGTGCCCTGGTCTACTACACTACAGTACAGGTGGGCACTGGTCTACTATACTACAGTACAGGTGGGCCCTGGTCTACTCACTACAGTACAGGTGGGCCCTGGTCTATTCACTACAGTACAGGTGGGCCCTGGTCTACTATACTACAGTACAGGAGGGCCCTGGTCTACTCACTACAGTACAGGTGGGCCCTGGTCTACTCACTACAGTACAGGTGGGCCCTGGTCTACTCACTACAGCACAGGTGGGCCCTGGTCTACTCACTACAGCACAGGTGGGCCCTGGTCTACTCACTACAGTACAGGCATAGTCTGGTCTATTCACTACAGTACAGGCATAGTCTGGTCTACTATCTACAGTACAGACATAGCCTGGTCTACTATCTACTATACAGACATAGCCTGGTCTACTCACTACAGTACAGGCATAGTCTGGTCTACTCACTACAGTACAGACATAGTCTGGTCTACTCACTACAGTACAGACATAGCCTGGTCTACTAAACTACAGTACAGACATAGTCTGGTCTACTCACTACTGTACAGACATAGTCTGGTCTACTACACTACAGTACAGACATAGTCTGGTCTACTATCTACAGTACAGACATAGCCTGGTCTACTATCTACAGTACAGGTGGGCCCTGGTCTACTCACTACGGTACAGGTGGGCCCTGGTCTACTATACTACAGTACAGGTGGGCCCTGGTCTACTCACTACAGTACAGGTGGGCCCTGGTCTACTCACTACAGTACAGGTGGGCCCTGGTCTACTCACTACAGTACAGGTGGGCCCTGGTCTACTCACTACAGTACAGGTGGGCCCTGGTCTACTCACTACAGCACAGGTGGGCCCTGGTCTACTCACTACAGCACAGGTGGGCCCTGGTCTACTCACTACAGTACAGGCATAGTCTGGTCTATTCACTACAGTACAGGCATAGTCTGGTCTACTATCTACAGTACAGACATAGCCTGGTCTACTATCTACTGTACAGACATAGCCTGGTCTACTCACTACAGTACAGACATAGTCTGGTCTACTCACTACAGTACAGACATAGTCTGGTCTACTCACTACAGTACAGACATAGCCTGGTCTACTAACTACAGTACAGACATAGTCTGGTCTACTAACTACAGTACAGACATAGTCTGGTCTACTACACTACAGTACAGACATAGTCTGGTCTACTATCTACAGTACAGACATAGCCTGGTCTACTATCTACAGTACAGGTGGGCCCTGGTCTACTCACTACGGTACAGGTGGGCCCTGGTCTACTATACTACAGTACAGGTGGGCCCTGGTCTACTCACTACAGTACAGGTGGGCCCTGGTCTACTCACTACAGTACAGGTGGGCCCTGGTCTACTCACTACAGTACAGGTGGGCCCTGGTCTACTCACTACAGTACAGGTGGGCCCTGGTCTACTCACTACAGCACAGGTGGGCCCTGGTCTACTCACTACAGCACAGGTGGGCCCTGGTCTACTCACTACAGTACAGGTGGGCCCTGGTCTACTCAATACAGCACAGGTGGGCCCTGGTCTACTCACTACAGTACAGGTGGGCCCTGGTCTACTATACTACAGTACAGGTGGGCCCTGGTCTACTCACTACAGTACAGGTGGGCCCTGGTCTACTATACTACAGTACAGGTGGGCCCTGGTCTACTACACTACAGTACAGGTGGGCCCTGGTCTACTCACTACGGTACAGGTGGGCCCTGGTCTACTATACTACAGTACAGGTGGGCCCTGGCCTACTCACTACAGTACAGGTGGGCCCTGGTCTACTATACTACAGTACAGGTGGGCCCTGGTCTACTCACTACAGTACAGGTGGGCCCTAGTCTACTCACTACAGTACAGGTGGGCCCTGGTCGACTACACTACAGTACAGGTGGGCCCTGGTCTACTCACTACGGTACAGGTGGGCCCTGGTCTACTCACTACAGTACAGGTGGGCCCTGGTCTACTCACTACAGTACAGGTGGGCCCTGGTCTACTATACTACAGTACAGGTGGGCCCTGGTCTACTCACTACAGTACAGGTGGGCCCTGGTCTACTATACTACAGACTACAGTACAGGTGGGCCCTGGTCTACTCACTACAGTACAGGTGGGCCCTGGTCTACTATACTACAGTACAGGTGGGCCCTGGTCTACTCACTACAGTACAGGTGGGCCCTGGTCTACTATACTACAGTACAGGTGGGCCCTGGTCTACTCACTACAGTACAGGTGGGCCCTGGTCTACTCACTACAGTACAGGTGGGCCCTGGTCTACTACACTACAGTACAGGTGGGCCCTGGTCTACTCACTACGGTACAGGTGGGCCCTGGTCTACTCACTACAGTACAGGTGGGCCCTGGTCTACTCACTACAGTACAGGTGGGCCCTGGTCTACTATACTACAGTACAGGTGGGCCCTGGTCTACTCACTACAGTACAGGTGGGCCCTGGTCTACTATACTACAGTACAGCTGGGCCCTGGTCTACTACACTACAGTACAGACATAGTCTGGTCTACTATCTACAGTACAGACATAGCCTGGTCTACTATCTACAGTACAGACATAGTCTGGTCTACTATCTACAGTACAGAAATAGCCCGATCTACTCACTACAGTACAGACATAGTCTGGTCTACTATCTACAGTACAGACATAGCCTGGTCTACTCACTACAGTACAGGTGGGCCCTGGTCTACTATACTACAGTACAGGTGGGCCCTGGTCTACTCACTACAGTACAGGTGGGCCCTGGTCTACTATACTACAGTACAGGTGGGCCCTGGTCTACTATACTACAGTACAGGTGGGCCCTGGTCTACTACACTACAGTACAGGTGGGCCCTGGTCTACTCACTACGGTACAGGTGGGCCCTGGTCTACTATACTACAGTACAGCTGGGCCCTGGTCTACTCACTACAGTACAGGTGGGCCCTGGTCTACTATACTACAGTACAGGTGGGCCCTGGTCTACTCACTACAGTACAGGTGGGCCCTGGTCTACTCACTACAGTACAGGTGGGCCCTGGTCTACTATACTACAGTACAGGTGGGCCCTGGTCTACTCACTACGGTACAGGTGGGCCCTGGTCTATTATACTACAGTACAGGTGGGCCCTGGTCTACTCACTACAGTACAGGTGGGCCCTGGTCTACTCACTACAGTACAGGTGGGCCCTGGTCTACTCACTACAGTACAGGTGGGCCCTGGTCTACTATACTACAGTACAGGTGGGCCCTGGTCTACTCACTACAGTACAGGTGGGCCCTGGTCTACTATACTACAGTACAGGTGGGCCCTGGTCTACTATACTACAGTACAGGTGGGCCCTGGTCTACTACACTACAGTACAGGTGGGCCCTGGTCTACTCACTACGGTACAGGTGGGCCCTGGTCTACTATACTACAGTACAGCTGGGCCCTGGTCTACTCACTACAGTACAGGTGGGCCCTGGTCTACTATACTACAGTACAGGTGGGCCCTGGTCTACTCACTACAGTACAGGTGGGCCCTGGTCTACTCACTACAGTACAGGTGGGCCCTGGTCTACTATACTACAGTACAGGTGGGCCCTGGTCTACTCACTACGGTACAGGTGGGCCCTGGTCTATTATACTACAGTACAGGTGGGCCCTGGTCTACTCACTACAGTACAGGTGGGCCCTGGTCTACTCACTACAGTACAGGTGGGCCCTGGTCTACTCACTACAGCACAGGTGGGCCCTGGTCTACTCACTACAGTACAGGTGGGCCCTGGTCTACTATACTAATATAATATAATAATATATGCCATTTAGCAGACGCTTTTATCCAAAGCGACTTACAGTCATGTGTGCATACATTCTACGTATGGGTGGTCCCGGGAATCGAACCCACTAACCTGGCGTTACAAGCGCCATGCTCTACCAACTGAGCTACAGAAGGACCAGAAGGATACTACAGTACAGGTGGGCCCTGGTCTACTATACTACAGTACAGGTGGGCCCTGGTCTACTACACTACAGTACAGGTGGGCCCTGGTCTACTCACTACGGTACAGGTGGGCCCTGGTCTACTATACTACAGTACAGCTGGGCCCTGGTCTACTCACTACAGTACAGGTGGGCCCTGGTCTACTCACTACAGTACAGGTGGGCCCTGGTCTACTCACTACAGTACAGGTGGGCCCTGGTCTACTCACTACAGTACAGGTGGGCCCTGGTCTACTCACTACAGCACAGGTGGGCCCTGGTCTACTCACTACAGCACAGGTGGGCCCTGGTCTACTCACTACAGTACAGGTGGGCCCTGGTCTACTCAATACAGCACAGGTGGGCCCTGGTCTACTCACTACAGTACAGGTGGGCCCTGGTCTACTATACTACAGTACAGGTGGGCCCTGGTCTACTCACTACAGTACAGGTGGGCCCTGGTCTACTATACTACAGTACAGGTGGGCCCTGGTCTACTCACTACAGTACAGGTGGGCCCTGGTCTACTATACTACAGTACAGGTGGGCCCTGGTCTACTATACTACAGTACAGGTGGGCCCTGGTCTACTACACTACAGTACAGGTGGGCCCTGGTCTACTCACTACGGTACAGGTGGGCCCTGGTCTACTATACTACAGTACAGGTGGGCCCTGGTCTACTCACTACAGTACAGGTGGGCCCTGGTCTACTATACTACAGTACAGGTGGGCCCTGGTCTACTCACTACAGTACAGGTGGGCCCTAGTCTACTCACTACAGTACAGGTGGGCCCTGGTCGACTACACTACAGTACAGGTGGGCCCTGGTCTACTCACTACGGTACAGGTGGGCCCTGGTCTACTCACTACAGTACAGGTGGGCCCTGGTCTACTCACTACAGTACAGGTGGGCCCTGGTCTACTATACTACAGTACAGGTGGGCCCTGGTCTACTCACTACAGTACAGGTGGGCCCTGGTCTACTATACTACAGACTACAGTACAGGTGGGCCCTGGTCTACTCACTACAGTACAGGTGGGCCCTGGTCTACTATACAACAGTACAGGTGGGCCCTGGTCTACTCACTACAGTACAGGTGGGCCCTGGTCTACTATACTACAGTACAGGTGGGCCCTGGTCTACTCACTACAGTACAGGTGGGCCCTGGTCTACTCACTACAGTACAGGTGGGCCCTGGTCTACTACACTACAGTACAGGTGGGCCCTGGTCTACTCACTACGGTACAGGTGGGCCCTGGTCTACTCACTACAGTACAGGTGGGCCCTGGTCTACTCACTACAGTACAGGTGGGCCCTGGTCTACTATACTACAGTACAGGTGGGCCCTGGTCTACTCACTACAGTACAGGTGGGCCCTGGTCTACTATACTACAGTACAGGTGGGCCCTGGTCTACTCACTACAGTACAGGTGGGCCCTGGTCTACTATACTACAGTACAGGTGGGCCCTGGTCTACTATACTACAGTACAGGTGGGCCCTGGTCTACTACACTACAGTACAGGTGGGCCCTGGTCTACTCACTACGGTACAGGTGGGCCCTGGTCTACTATACTACAGTACAGCTGGGCCCTGGTCTACTACACTACAGTACAGACATAGTCTGGTCTACTATCTACAGTACAGACATAGCCTGGTCTACTATCTACAGTACAGACATAGTCTGGTCTACTATCTACAGTACAGACATAGCCCAATCTACTCACTGCAGTACAGACATAGTCTGGTCTACTATCTACAGTACAGACATAGCCTGGTCTACTCACTACAGTACAGGTGGGCCCTGGTCTACTATACTACAGTACAGGTGGGCCCTGGTCTACTCACTACAGTACAGGTGGGCCCTGGTCTACTATACTACAGTACAGGTGGGCCCTGGTCTACTATACTACAGTACAGGTGGGCCCTGGTCTACTACACTACAGTACAGGTGGGCCCTGGTCTACTCACTATGGTACAGGTGGGCCCTGGTCTACTATACTACAGTACAGCTGGGCCCTGGTCTACTCACTACAGTACAGGTGGGCCCTGGTCTACTATACTACAGTACAGGTGGGCCCTGGTCTACTCACTACAGTACAGGTGGGCCCTGGTCTACTCACTACAGTACAGGTGGGCCCTGGTCTACTATACTACAGTACAGGTGGGCCCTGGTCTACTCACTACGGTACAGGTGGGCCCTGGTCTACTATACTACAGTACAGGTGGGCCCTGGTCTACTCACTACAGTACAGGTGGGCCCTGGTCTACTCACTACAGTACAGGTGGGCCCTGGTCTACTCACTACAGCACAGGTGGGCCCTGGTCTACTCACTACAGTACAGGTGGGCCCTGGTCTACTCACTACAGCACAGGTGGGCCCTGGTCTACTCACTACAGTACAGGTGGGCCCTGGTCTACTATACTAATATAATATAATAATATATGCCATTTAGCAGACGCTTTTATCCAAAGCGACTTACAGTCATGTGTGCATACATTCTACGTATGGGTGGTCCCGGGAATCGAACCCACTAACCTGGCGTACAAGCGCCATGCTCTACCAACTGAGCTACAGAAGGACCAGAAGGATACTACAATACAGCTGGGCCCTGGTCTACTATACTACAGTACAGCTGGGCCCTGGTCTACTCACTACAGTACAGGTGGGCCCTGGTCTGCTATACTACAGTACAGGTGGGCCCTGGTCTACTCACTACAGTACAGGTGGGCCCTGGTCTACTCACTACAGTACAGGTGGGCCCTGGTCTACTATACTACAGTACAGGTGGGCCCTGGTCTACTCACTACGGTACAGGTGGGCCCTGGTCTACTATACTACAGTACAGGTGGGCCCTGGTCTACTCACTACAGTACAGGTGGGCCCTGGTCTACTCACTACAGTACAGGTGGGCCCTGGTCTACTCACTACAGCACAGGTGGGCCCTGGTCTACTCACTACAGCACAGGTGGGCCCTGGTCTACTCACTACAGTACAGGTGGGCCCTGGTCTACTCACTACAGCACAGGTGGGCCCTGGTCTACTATACTACAGTACAGGTGGGCACTGGTCTACTATACTACAGTACAGGTGGGCCCTGGTCTACTCACTACAGTACAGACATAATATGGTCTACTATCTACAGTACAGACATAGCCTGGTCTACTATCTACTATACAGACATAGCCTGGTCTACTCACTACAGTACAGGCATAGTCTGGTCTACTCACTACAGTACAGACATAGTCTGGTCTACTCACTACAGTACAGACATAGCCTGGTCTACTAAACTACAGTACAGACATAGTCTGGTCTACTCACTACAGTACAGACATAGCCTGGTCTGCTCACTACAGTTCAGACATAACCTGGTCTACTACACTACAGTACAGACATAGTCTGGTCTACTCACTACTGTACAGACATAGCCTGGTCTACTATCTACAGTACAGACATAGCCTGGTCTACTCAATACAGTACAGACATAGCCTGGTCTACTATCTACAGTACAGACATAGCCTGGTCTACTATCTACAGATCAGACATAGCCTGGTCTACTATCTACAGTACAGACATAGCCTGGTCTACTCACTACAGTAGCCTGGTCTACTACACTACTGTACAGACATAGCCTGGTCTACTACACTACAGTACAGACATAGCCTGGTCTACTATCTACAGTACAGACATAGCCTGGTCTACTATCTACAGTACAGACATAGCCTGGTCTACTATCTACAGTATAGACATAGCCTGGTCTACCCACTACAGTACAGACATAGCCTGGTCTACTCACTACAGTACAGACATAGCCTGGTCTACTATCTACAGTACAGACATAGCCTGGTCTACCCACTACAGTACAGACATAGCCTGGTCTACTATCTACAGTACAGACATAGCCTGGTCTACTATCTACAGTACAGACATAGCCTGGTCTACTATCTACAGTACAGGCATAGCCTGGTCTACTTACTACAGACATAGCCTGGTCTACTCACTACTGTACAGACATAGTCTGGTCTACTACACTACAGTACAGACATAGCCTGGTCTACTACACTACTGTACAGACATAGCCTGTTCTACTACACTACAGTACAGACATAGCCTGGTCCCAGACATGATGACTCCTGCTGTCCCCAGTCCACCTGGCCATGCTGCTGCTCCAGTTTCAACTGTTCTGCCTTACTATTATTCAACCATGCTGGTCATTTATGAACATTTGAACATCTTGGCCACGACAGGCATGCTTATAAGGAGTTCCACCACCACAGCCAGAAGAGGACTGGCCACCCCCACTGGTTGTCCTTTCTCTCCCTTCTTTCTCTCCATCGGAGGACCTGCGCCCAGTCAAACTCTGCCTGTGATTGGACAGCGACAGGGCGCCAGTGCTGTCTCCCAGTCCCCTGTCCTCTGTCCCAGTTTCAACTGTTCTGCCTGGTTAGACACAACCATGCTGGTCATTTATGAACATTTGAACATCTTCATGTTCTGTTATAACTCCACCACATCAGAAGAGGACTGGGAGACCCCACATAGCCCAGTTCCTACTGGGTTTCTTCCATCAGGTTTTGGCCTTTCTGGGAGTTTTTCCTCAGCCACCGTGCTTTTACACCGTGCTTTTACACCTGCATTGTTTGCTGTTTGGGGTTTTAGGCTGGGTTTCTGTACAGCACTTTGAGATATCAGCTGATGTACAACACAGATATAAATAAATTTGATTTGATTTGATTTTGATTTGGTTGTGCTGTACCAACTCCTATGGTGCCAACACATCAGATCCTAGGAGACACAAACTCAGATCTGGGACCAGGCCCCAGGCCACTGGGGCATGCTTAGTACCAGGAGTTTTTCCTGGGAGACACCACCTTCAGATCCCTGGGAGACAGTCACATCCTAGCCACTGGGAGTCCAACACATCAGATCTACTGGGAGACACAACCATCAGATCTACGCGCCGCAGTCAAACATCGGAACTTTACTGGGAGACACAACACATCAGATCTACAGGGAGCCAGTACGCTGTCTCCGCATGACGCCACAGTCCTCTGTCCTGGGAGACCCCACATCAGATCTACTGGAAGACACAACACATCAGATCTACTGGGAGACACAAAACATCAGATCTACTGGGAGACACAACACATCAGATCTTTACTGGGAGACACAACACATCAGATCTACTGGGAGACACAACACATCAGATCTTTACTGGGAGACACAACACATCAGATCTTTACTGGGAGACACAACACATCAGATCTACTGGGAGACACAACACATCAGATCTACTGGGAGACACAACACATCAGATCTACTGGGAGACACAACACATCAGATCTACTGGGAGACACAACACATCAGATCTACTGGGAGACACAACACATCAGATCTACTGGGAGACACAACACATCAGATCTACTGGGAGACACAACACATCAGATCTACTGGGAGACACAACACATCAGATCTACTGGGAGACACAACACATCAGATCTTTACTGGGAGACACAACACATCAGATCTACTGGGAGACACAACACAGATCTACTGGGAGACACAACACATCAGATCTACTGGGAGACACAACACATCAGATCTACTGGGAGACACAACACATCAGATCTACTGGGAGACACAACACATCAGATCTACTGGGAGCATTGTCACATGACTGACCCAGACACAAACTATCCAGTAGCTGGCCAGAACATAGTCACATGACTGACCCAGACACAAACTATCTAGCAGCTGGCCAGAACATAGTCACATGACTGACCCAGACACAAACTATCCAGTAGCTGGCCAGAACATAGTCACATGACTGACCCAGACACAAACTATCCAGTATCTGGCCAGCCCATGCAAGATTTGGTTCTTGGTTCATGCCATTGTTTTGTAAACACTTTCACACAAAGGAACATCAAACAGTGAGTGCAATTTAGTACATGTGACCCAAGCTGGTATTGAGATTTGACTGGGAACATGGCTATGGGCCATAGCACCTGACCAGGAAACACTCAGGGCACAACACCGTACTTATGGGCTTTTATTGGGACCTGGGCCCCTATTCACAAAGCGTCACACAGTAGGAGTGCTGATCTATGATCAGTTTTTGCCACTTAGATTATACAGAATAAGATTGTATGGACAGGGAGGACCTGTTCCTAGATCTGCACTCATACTCTGAGACACTTTATAAATACGGCCCCTGGAGTTGTTCCTGCATGGTAAGGTCACATGGTCAGGAAACAGGAAACACTCTACTGAGATGTTTAAGATGTTCTGTACTTGACATGTTGTTTACAACATTACCTTTGTTTCTTTCAGGATGAGGTCACTTTTCACCAACGTGCAAAGCTACTGTACAGCAGCCTATCAATGTATCACTATGAGGTTGTTCCTAACACTGACACTACTGCGTGACGTCATGACTCTCTCGCTCACCTATTTTTGTAACTGTTGCGAACCCAGATAAAGGTCTTTATTTTCAGTACCATGGTGGGTGCTGATAATTTGGGGTCGTGGCTCTGGCCTTATACGGGCCGGCTGGTCCAGGCCGGGGGCTATTTAAAAACTCACCGTTGAACCACATTCCACCCAACCAACCCTTTCCTCTCGTCTCCTGGCTCTCAGCCATGACATGACACAGGCACAGAAGCAAGACACGGAGAAACACAGTGAAAGAGGGAGAGACAGAGAGGGAGAGACAGAGAGGGAGAGAGAGAGACCAATGGATGGAAGAGGGAGATAGAGAGAGGGAGAGACAGAGAGGGAGAGACAGAGAGGGAGAGAGAGAGACAGAGAGGGAGAGAGAGAGACCGATGGATGGAAGAGGGAGAGACAGAGAGGGAGAGAGAGAGACCAATGGATGGCGAGAGAAAGACAAAGTACAAAGAGAGAGGGAGAGATAGAGCAAAGAAAATTCCCACACAGGAGAAACATTTTTTTAAGTACAAAAATGACAGTTTTAATTGGAAGTTTCAAAACACTGTCTCCTGTTTCATGCCTACTGGACCTATGCATTAGTTTGGGAGGGAAAGCACACGAATAACCTCAAGCACCATCTGTCTGATATTGATATGTGCAAGCAGCACCCGGATATTACAGCTTCCTGCTGCCCCTCCTGGCTATAAATATGGGTTAGCTGATAACACTAAAGAAACCAGACGAACAGACAGAGGTCTGAGGGGTGGGGCCTGAGGGGTGGGGCCCGAGGGGTGAGGCCTGAGGGGTGGGGCCTGAGGGGTGGGGCCTGAGGGGTGAGGTCTGAGGGGTGAGGCCTGAGGCCTGAGGGGTGAGGCCTGAGGGGTGAGGTCTGAGGGGTAAGGTCTGAGGGGTGAGGCCTGAGGGGTGAGGTCTGAGGGGTGAGGTCTGAGGGGTGAGGCCTGGGGGTGGGGCCTGAGGGGTGGGGCCTGAAGGGTGAGGTCTGAGGGGTGGGGTCTGAGGGGTGAGGTCTGAGGGGTGAGGTCTGAGGGGTGAGCAGGGTGGGCAGCAGGGCTCTGTAAGTCATCTGCACCACACTACGACTTGGGGACAGTAGGGTACCGGGATACTAATCTACAACTGAGATATCACAATCAGTCTCTCTGTGTGAACCAAGACTAAGGCAGTCACTCCTGATCCCCAGGTCTGTTTCTCTGGTACCTACGACAGCAAATGAGGGGTTGGTTACTGCAACGGCTAACAGACCGACTTGGTGACCAGTCAATTCCCTGCCCTGAGACATGGCTGTATAGACTCCGATGGTGTTTATAGAGGACTACAGTCACGTCTCGGAGAAAAGTCACTCCACTGCAGTCCTGTGTTAGATGGTCCAGTACAGAAATCTCAACAGAACTCCATGCAGGGTAACAGTTGGGTTATCTAACCTGACTACAGGGTAACAGTTGGGTTATCTAACCTGACTACAGGGTAACAGTTGGGTTATCTAACCTGATTACAGGGTAACAGTTGGGTTATCTAACCTGACTACAGGGTAACAGTTGGTTTATCCAACCTGACTACAGGGTAACAGTTGGGTTATCTAACCTGATTACAGGGTAACAGTTGGTTTATCTAACCTGACTACAGGGTAACAGTTGGTTTATCCAACCTGACTACAGGGTAACAGTTGGGTTATCTAACCTGACTACAGGGTAACAGTTGGTTTATCCAACCTGACTACAGGGTAACAGTTGGTTTATCTAACCTGACTACAGGGTAACAGTTGGGTTATCTAACCTGATTACAGGGTAACAGTTGGTTTATCTACAAACAGTTGGTTTATCTGAACAGGGTAACAGTTGATCTACAGGGTAACAGTTGGGTTATCTAACCTGACTACAGGGTAACAGTTGGTTTATCCAACCTGACTACAGGGTAACAGTTGGTTTATCTAACCTGACTACAGGGTAACAGTTGGGTTATCTAACCTGATTACAGGGTAACAGTTGGTTTATCCAACCTGACTACAGGGTAACAGTTGGGTTATCTAACCTGACTACAGGGTAACAGTTGGTTTATCCAACCTGACTACAGGGTAACAGTTGGTTTATCCAACCTGATTACAGGGTAACAGTTGGTTTATCCAACCTGACTACAGGGTAACAGTTGGGTTATCTAACCTGATTACAGGGTAACAGTTGGTTTATCCAACCTGATTACAGGGTAACAGTTGGGTTATCTAACCTGACGACAGGGTAACAGTTGGGTTATCTAACCTGACGACAGGGTAACAGTTGGGTTATCCAACCTGATTACAGGGTAACAGTTGGTTTATCCAACCTGTTTACAGGGTAACAGTTGGTTTATCCAACCTGACTACAGGGTAACAGTTGGTTTATCCAACCTGACTACAGGGTAACAGTTGGTTTATCCAACCTGTTTACAGGGTAACAGTTGGTTTATCTAACCTGACTACAGGGTAACAGTTGGTTTATCCAACCTGACTACAGGGTAACAGTTGGTTTATCCAACCTGACTACAGTTGTTTTAGAGAAGGTGGAGGGGTGGAGGGGTGAGGGGAGGTCAGAAGGTCAAGAGGGATGGAGGGGAGGAGGGGAGGTCAGGAGATCAAGAGTGGAGTTGGAGAGGAGGGGTAGAGTGATGGAAGGGTGGAGGGGTGAGGGGAGGTCAGGAGGTCAAGAGTGGTGGAGGGGAGGAAGGGTGGAGGGATGGAAGGATGGAGGTGGTCAAGAGGGAGGAGGGGTAGATAAGACAGCTGTACACCTCTCTCCTCTTTTCTCATCCCTCCTCACCCTCTCTCTTCACCCTGTGGCCTCTACAGACATGCAAGCAAACACACATGCGGACAGGCGGACAGGCGGACAGGCAGACAGGCAGACAGGCAGACAGACAGACAGTTCGCTCCTGGGTTTCCCTTTGTAATCTGTGATAGTTTGCGTTAGAACTGGTGTAGTCGGGTTCAATCTCTGTCCTGTATTGACTCCTTCCCTGTTTGATGGTTCCTCGGAGGGTGTAGCAAGATTTCTTAGAAGCTTCCGGATTAGTGTCCCACTCCTTGAAACCGGTAGCTCTAGCTTTTAGGTCAGTGCGGATGTTTCCTGTCATCCATGGATTCTGGTTGGGATATGTACGTACGGTCACTGTGGGAACGATGTTGTCGATGCACTTTATTAATGAAGCCGGTGACTGATGTCGTAAACTCCTTAATGCCATCGGATGAATCCCGGAACATATTCCAGCCTGTGCTAGCATAACAATCCTGTAGCTTAGCATTCGCTTCATAGGACCATTTCCATATTGAGAGCATCACTGGTACTTCCTGTTTGAGTTTTTCCTTGTAAGCAGGAATCATAGAGTTGAAAACAGCTAAAAAATATAAATTAAAACTCTCTTGATAGCCTAGGTCATAGGTCTACAGCATATCATGAGGTATTTTAAAATATATGCCATTTAGCAGACGCTTTTATCCAAAGCGACTTACAGTCATGTGTGCATACATTCTACATATGGGTGGTCCCGGGAATCGAACCCACTACCCTGGCATTACAAGCGCCATGCTCTACCAACTGAGCTACACCACTTCCACTTTAACTCAGCTGAGCAGAACCTCGAGACTTCTTTAATATTTGAGATTGCTCCCCTGAGCTTCCCTGATGATGCAGTTCGGTCCTTCCGATGTATAGGAAAAACAGTTAGATTTATGTTTATTATGTCCTTGTTCAGCCACTATTCTGGGGGCATCCAGAAATAATAATTGTAAAATACTGGGGAGGCAGGGTAGCCTAGTGGTTAGAGCGTTGGACTAGTAACCGGAAGGTTGCAAGTTCAAACCCCCGAGCTGACAAGGTACAAATCTGTTGTTCTGCCCTTGAACAGGCAGTTAACCCACTGTTCCTAGGCCATCATTGAAAATAAGAATTTGTTTGTAACTGACTTGCCTAGTTAAATAAAGGTAAAATCAATTTTTTTAAATAAAAATGTATGCACACTTGACTTTGGATTAAAGCGTTTGCTAAATGACATATATTACAAAAGAAAAACCATCTACGTCGCAGACGTCTTGCTCCCCGTACAAGCTAAATACTTTCTTCGCCCGTTTTGAGGATAACTCAATGCCATCGACGCAGCCAGCTCCCAAGGACTGTGGGCTCTCGTTCTCCATGGGCGCCGTGAGTAAGGACTGTGGGCTCTCGTTCTCCGTGGCCGACGTGAGTAAGCACTGTGGGCTCTCGTTCTCCATGGGCGCCGTGAGTAAGGACTGTGGGCTCTCGTTCTCCGTGGCCGACGTGAGTAAGAACTGTGTGCTCTCGTTCTCCGTGTCCGACGTGAGTAAGGACTGTGGGCTCTCGTTCTCCGTGGCCGACGTGAGTAAGGACTGTGGGCTCTCGTTCTCCATGGGCGACGTGAGTAAGGACTGTGGGCTCTCGTTCTCCGTGGCCGACGTTGATTAAGGACTGTGGGCTCTCGTTCTCCATGGGCGACGTGAGTAAGGACTGTGGGCTCTCGTTCTCCGTGTCCGACGTGAGTAAGGACTGTGGGCTCTCGTTCTCCGTGGCCGACGTGAGTAAGGACTGTGGGCTCTCGTTCTCCATGGGCGACGTGAGTAAGGACTGTGGGCTCTCGTTCTCCGTGGCCGACGTGAGTAAGCACTGTGGGCTCTCGTTCTCCATGGGCGACGTGAGTAAGGACTGTGGGCTCTCGTTCTCCGTGGCCGACGTGAGTAAGGACTCTGGGCTCTCGTTCTCCATGGGCGACGTGAGTAAGGACTTTGGGCTCTAGTTCTCCATGGCCGACGTGAGTGAGGACTGTGGGCTCTCGTTCTCCATGGCCAACGTGAGTAAGGACTGTGGGCTCTCGTTCTCCATGGCCAACGTGAATAAGACATTTAAGAGTGTTAACCCTCCCAAGGACTGTAGGCTCTCATTCTCCATGGCCGACGTGAGTCACTTTAAGAGTGTTAACCCTCGCAAGGCTGCCGGCCCAGATGCCATCTCTAGCCGCGTCCTCAGAGCATGCGCAGACCAGCTGGGTGGAGTGTTTACGAACATATTCAATCTCTCCCTATCCCTGTGTGTTGTCCCCACTTGCTTCAAGATGTCCACCACTGTGGAAAGCAAAGGTAACTGAACAAAATGACTTTCGCCCCCGAGCACTCACTTCTGTCATCATGAAGTGCTTTGAGAGGCTAGTTAAGGATCATAGCACATCTACCTTACCAGACACCCTAGGCTCAGTTCAATGTGCTCATCCCCCAATAGATCCACAGACAATGCAATCGCCATTGCACTACACATTGCCCTATCCCATCTGGACAAGAGGAATACCAATGTAAGAATGTTGTTAATTGACTATAGCTCAGCCTTCAGCACCATAGTACCCTCCAAGCTCATCATTAAGCTCAGGGCCCTGGGTCTGAACCCCGCCCTGTGCAACTGGGTCCTGGACTTCCTGATGGGCCGACCCCAGGTGGTGAAGTTAGGAAACAACCCCGCCCTGTGCAACTGGGTCCTGGACTTCCTGACGGGCCGTCCCCAGGTGGTGAAGGTAGGAAACAACCCCGCCCTTTCCCACCTGGACAAAAGGAACAACTATGTGAGAATGCTATTCATTAACTACAACTCAGCGTTCAACACCATAGTGCCCTTAAAGCTCATCACTAAGCTAAAGGACCCTGGGACTAAACACCTCCCTCTGATAGTGGACTTCCAGACAGGACACCTCCAGGTGGTAAGGGTAGGTACCAACACATTCGCCACGCTGATCCTCAACACAGGGGAACCCCAGGGGTGCGTGCTCAGTCCCCTCCTGTACTCCCTGTTCACTCATGACTGCACGGTCACTAAACAGCTTCCACCCCCAAGCCATAAGACTCCTGAACATCTAATCAAATGGCGCAAGAGTGCTTGGCCCCTAAGACCCTCACAAACTTTTACAGATGCACAATTGAGAGCATCCTGTCGGGCTGTATCACCGCCTGGTACGGCAACTGCACCGCCCACAACCACAGGCTCTCCAGAGGGTGGTGCGGTCAGCCCAACGCATCACCGGGGGCACACTGCCTGCCCTCCAGGACACCTACAGCACCCAATGTCACAGGAAGGCCAAAAAGATCATCAAGGACATCAACCACCCGAGCCACTGCCTGTTCAACCAGCTATCATCCAGAAGGTGAGGTCAGTACAGGAGCATCAAAGTTGGGACCGAGAGACTGAAAAGCTGTTTCTAATCTCAAGGCCATCAGACTGTTGAATACAGTGCCTTGCGAAAGTATTCGGCCCCCTTGAACTTTGCGAACTTTTGCCACATTTCAGGCTTCAAACATAAAGATATAAAACTGTATTTTTTTGTGAAGAGTCAACAACAAGTGGGACACAATCATGAAGTGGAACGACATTTATTGGATATTTCAAACTTTTTTAACAAATCAAAAACTGAAAAATTGGGCATGCAAAATTATTCAGCCCCCTTAAGTTAATACTTTGTAGCTCCACCTTTTGCTGCAATTGCAGCTGTAAGTCGCTTGGGGTATGTCTCTATCAGTTTTGCACATCGAGAAACTGACATTTTTTCCCATTCCTCCTTGCAAAACAGCTCGAGCTCAGTGAGGTTGGATGGAGAGCATTTGTGAACAGCAGTTTTCAGTTCTTTCCACAGATTCTCGATTGGATTCAGGTCTGGACTTTGATTTGGCCATTCTAACACCTGGATATGTTTATTTTTTAACCATTCCATTGTAGATTTTGTTTTATGTTTTGGATCATTGTCTTGTTCGAAGACAAATCTCCATCCCAGTCTCAGGTCTTTTCCAGACTCCATCAGGTTTTCTTCCAGAATGGTCCTGTATTTGGCTCCATCCATCTTCCCATCAATTTTAACCATCTTCCCTGTCCCTGCTGAAGAAAAGCAGGCCCAAACCATGATGCTGCCACCACCATGTTTGACAGTGGGGATGTTGTATTCAGGGTGATGAGCTGTGTTGCTTTTACGCCAAACATAACGTTTTGCATTGTTGCCAAAAAGTTACATTTTGGTTTCATCTGACCAGAGCACCTTCTTCCACATGTTTGGTGTGTCTCCCAGGTGGCTTGTGGCAAACTTTAAATGACACTTTTTATGGATATCTTTAAGAAATGGCTTTCTTCTTGCCACTCTTCCATAAAGGCCAGATTTGTGCAATATACGACTGATTGTTGTCCTATGGACAGAGTGTCCCACCTCAGCTGTAGATCTCTGCAGTTCATTCAGAGTGATCATGGGCCTCTTGGCTGCATCTCTGATCAGTCTTCTCCTTGTATGAGCTGAAAGTTTAGAGGGACGGCCAGGTCTTGGTAGATTTGCAGTGGTCTGATACTCCTTCCATTTCAATATTATCGCTTTCACAGTGCTCCTTGGGATGTTTAAAGCTTGGGAAATCTTTTTTGTATCCAAATCCGGCTTTAAACTTCTTCACAACAGTATCTCGGACCTGCCTGGTGTGCTCCTTGTTCTTCATGATGCTCTCTGAGCTTTTAACGGACCTCTGAGACTATCACAGTGCAGGTGCATTTATACGGAGACTTGATTACACACAGGTGGATTGTATTTATCATCATTAGTCATTTAGGTCAACATTGGATCATTCAGAGATCCTCACTGAACTGCTGGAGAGAGTTTGCTGCACTGAAAGTAAAGGGGCTGAATAATTTTGCACGCCCAATTTTTCAGTTTTTTCAAAAAAGTTTGAAATATTCAATAAATGTCGTTCCACTTCATGATTGTGTCCCACTTGTTGTTGATTCTTCACAAAAAAAATACAGTTTTATATCTTTATGTTTGAAGCCTGAAATGTGGCAAAAGGTCGCAAAGTTCAAGGGGGCCGAATACTTTTGCAAGGCACTGTACCACCCGGTTACTCAACCCTGTACCTTAGTGGCTGCTGCCCTGTGTACATAGGCATGGAATCACTGGTCAGTAGCTATATACAGGGTCAGTAGCTATGTACAGGGACAATTCCAGGGTCAGTAGCTATATACAGGGTCATTTCCAAGGTCATTAGCTATATACAGTCTCTGTTTCAGGGTCAGTAAATATGTACATGGTCAGTTCCAGGGTCAGTAGCTATATACAGTCTCTGTTCCAGGGTCAGTAACTATGTACAGGGTCAGTTCCAGGGTCAGTAGCTATATACAGTCTCTGTTCCAGGGTCAGTAACTATGTACATGGTCAGTTCCAGGGTCAGTAGCTATATACAGTCTCTGTTCCAGGGTCAGTAACTATGTACAGGGTCAGTTCCAGGGTCAGTAGCTATATACAGTCTCTGTTCCAGGGTCAGTAACTATGTACAGGGTCAGTTCCAGGGTCAGTAGCTATATACAGTCTCTGTTCCAGGGTCAGTAACTATGTACATGGTCAGTTCCAGGGTCAGTAGCTATATACAGTCTCTGTTCCAGGGTCAGTAACTATGTACAGGGTCAGTTCCAGGGTCAGTAGCTATATACAGTCTCTGTTCCAGGGTCAGTAACTATGTACAGGGTCAGTTCCAGGGTCAGTAGTTATGTACAGTCTCTGTTCCAGGGTCAGTAGCTATATACAGGGTCAGTTCCAGGGTCAGTAGCTATGTGTGTGTGTGTGTGTGTTGGAGTGACAGTGTGTGTTGGAGTGTGTAGAGTCCTGTGGTTGTGCATAAAGTCAGTACAACAAAACAAAAACAAAAAATACCACGGTCAACTCAGATAGTCCGTGTAGCCATTTTGTTTTCCTATTTACTTAGCTATTTATCAGTCTTATGTCTTGGGGATAGAAGTTGTTCAGGAGCCTTTTGGTGTCAGACGCACCGGTACCGCTTAGCCTGTGTGGCTGGAGTCTTAACCGGGTCTTCCTCTATATCAGGCGGCGTAAAAAGGTAATACATGATCTGACACGGAGGAGAGGAGATGCCCACACCACCTCGACCCCCCCCCTCTCCTGGCTAGATAGAATATATGTGCGTTGAGTGTGAAGGTGACAGAGTCTGTTGGAGTGCCCCCACGGAGCCGCCAGCACCACAGAATCCCTGGCCTGCCATAACGAGCCAAACAGTCAGCACTGTGGCCTGTATTAGACATTCACAGTCTCATTCGGAGAGCTGCATTACATTACCACACTGTTAGAATAACATTCGCTCCATGACTGCTATTGGCTACTTGAGATATTGCCCTATGCTGAGTCAAACATACAATACCCCCCTAGCCCCACCCCCATGACTGCTACTACCCCCTAGCCCCACCCCCATGACTGCTATTGGCTACTTGAGATATTTCCCTATGCTGAGTCAAAGATATTGCCCTACTGAGTCAAACATACAATACCCCCTAGCCCCACCCCCATGACTGCTATTGGCTACTTGAGATATTGCCCTATGCTGAGTCAAACATACAATACCCCCCTAGCCCCACCCCCATGACTGCTATTGGCTACTTGAGATATTTCCCTATGCTGAGTCAAACATACAATACCCCCCTAGCCCCAAAAATAAGGCATTTAATCACATTGAAAATGCATATTGATGCTGTGATACTTTCTGACGACAAGAGGATGATAGCCTATTGTCTTCAGAGAGATACAGTAGCTCTTAGTAGGAGTGCAGATCTAGGATCAGATACCCTCCCCCCATCCATGTAATCTTCGTCCTTGTTATCTAAAAGGCAAAACTGATCCTAGATCAGCACGCCTTCTAAGAGCTGCTTTATGAATAAGGGCCCTGACATCTATGACCCATTTTGACATCTGTGAACTTCTGTCACTGTGTAACGAATGAACTCACTATAACCAGTTAGTTCATGAATCCCTACAGAGATCTGCAAATAATCCACTAGGATCTTCCTCTAAACAGAATATTAGTCTGCGACCTTAAGATCATTTCAATTCAATTCTGAGGTATAGAAAAAAGGAAAATCCACATCAAACGGAGGTTATTGTTACCGTAACAACAAGCAGTTTATCTTCATCCATCTAGTTACTGATTGCCTGATAGGACTATTAAAGATAAATGTCCTATTATTGACTGTTAAATATAACTACTTCTCAGACAGAGTTCAATGTGTCAAATCTGAGGGCCTGTTGTCCGGTCATCTGGCAGTCTCTATGGGGGTGCCACAGGGTTCAATTCTCGGGCCGACTCTTTTCTCTGTATATATAAATGTTGCTCTTGCTGCGGACGATTCCCTGATCCACCTCTATACGCAGACGACACCATTCTGTATACTTCTGGCCCTTCCTCTAACCTCCAAACGAGCTTCAATGCCATACAACACTCCTTCCGTGGCCTCCAACTGCTCTTAAACGCTAGTAAAACCAAATGCATGTACAAAACAATACCCGTCTGTCACCCCAATCCCCCTCGCATCCTAATCACACACACACACTCTCCCCCTCTTTCTCTCTCCGTCCCCCTCTCTCTCTTCCATTCTCTGACCTTAGCTCCTCTGTCACTGCCAATCCCCCTCGCATCCTAATCACACACACACTCTCCCCCTCTTTCTCTCTCCGTCCCCCTCTCTCTCTTCCATTCTCTGACCTTAGCTCCTCTGTCACTGCCAATCCCCCTCGCATCCTAATCACACACACACACTCTCCCCCTCTTTCTCTCTCCGTCCCCCTCTCTCTCTTCCATTCTCTGGCCTTCGCTCCTCTGTCACTGCCAATCCCCCTCGCATCCTAATCACACACACACACTCTCCCCCTCTTTCTCTCTCCGTCCCCCTCTCTCTTCTTCTTCTGGCCTTAGCTCCTCTGTCACCCCAATCCCCCTCGCATCCTAATCACACACACACTCTCCCCCTCTTTCTCTCTCCGTCCCCCTCTCTCTCTTCCATTCTCTGGCCTTAGCTCCTCTGTCACCCCAATCCCCCTCGCATCCTAATCACACACACACACTCTCCCCCTCTTTCTCTCTCCGTCCCCCTCTCTCTCTTCCATTCTCTGGCCTTAGCTCCTCTGTCACCCCAATCCCCCCCGCATCCTAATCACACACACACTCTCCCCCTCTTTCTCTCTCCGTCCCCCTCTCTCTCTTCCATTCTCTGGCCTTAGCTCCTCTGTCACTGCCAATCCGTGTGTGTGATTCAGGAAGAAGGCTTCCCATCCATATCTCTATATCAATGGCTGCTGCCAGTTACCTCTCAGACAGAGGGCTTCTCATATCTCTATTTTAGTGGCTGCTGCTGTGGCTGACACATATCGCCTCTAGCCTGGCCCCAGATCTGTTTGGGCTGTCTTGCCAACTCCTATTGTCATTGTCACACTGAACACCTATGGGACTAAGCTATACAGCAATCAATAATGAGATAGGATATGAGAGAGAGACCCACATCAAACATCTCCAATCCAAAGTTAAATCTAGAATCTAAATCTGTAAATTTGCCATCCCTCTATATTATCACATAATAGAATACATTATGTAGCCAGAAACAATGGTTGAAGGTTAAAATTAACAAAAGTGTGGAAAAGCAAACAGATTCCAATAATATTTATGATCCTTATAGTAGAATAGAATACTGTAGAATAGAATACTGTAGAATAGAATATAGTAGAATAGAATACTGTAGAATAGAATACTGTAGAATAGAATAGAATACTGTAGAATAGAATACTGTAGAATAGAATACTGTAGAATAGAATAGAATACTGTAGAATAGAATACTGTAGAATAGAATAGAATACTGTAATAATATATGCCATTTAGCTTTTATCCAAAGCGACTTACAGTCATGTGTGCATACATTCTACGTATGGGTGGTCCCGGGAATCGAACCCACTACCCTGGCGTTACAAGCGCCATGCTCTACCAACTGAGCCACATAGAATACTGTAGAATAGAATAGAATACTGTAGAATAGAATACTGTAGAATAGAATAATGTAGAATAGAATAGAATACTGTAGAATAGAATACTGTAGAATAGAATATTGTAGAATAGAATACTGTAGAATAGAATAGAATACTGTAGAATAGAATACTGTAGAATAGAATACTGTAGAATAGAATACTGTAGAATACTGTAGAATAGAATAGAATACTGTAGAATAGAATAGAATACTATAGAATAGAATAGAATACTGTAGAATAGAATAGAATACTGTAGAATAGAATACTGTAGAATAGAATACTGTAGAATAGAATACTGTAGAATAGAATAGAATAGAATAGAATAGAATACTGTAGAATAGAATACTGTAGAATAGAATACTGTAGAATAGAATAGAATACTGTAGAATAGAATACTGTAGAATAGAATACTGTAGAATAGAATATTGTAGAATAGAATATAGCTGAGGTGGAAACTAATGCAGAACTATATTTTCCCCATAATGTGTTGTTGAACTCATGTAAATGTTCAAGAGGACTATGGTAACTTCTCCAAGCTAACCCCACCCAGGGCATCTCTAGCATATTGTTCCCAGCTCACCATCTGCCCCCCCCACTAGGAAATCAATATTTGAATGGCAAATTCCAACCAAGATGGGGGAATGATTGATCCCTAAGATCTCACGTCTGAAGATCCAACAACCACCATTGCAACCCTCTCTCCACAAGTAGGAGCCCCTATGTCTATCTTACCTCCAGAATCCACGAGGTGTACATGTGTTAGGTATGTACACGAAAACAATATTTTTAAAGGATACCAAGCGTACAGACACATGGATGTGTTAGATCTAATAGAAAATCATGTGAGACTAACATCTAAGCATAAAATAACATGAATAAGACAACTGAAATGGAACTATCCAACAGGCAGTATGAGGCAGTCATCATTTCACACAGCTGGTCTAAGGGACTGCCTAACTGCTTAATATGCACCCAGTCCACACAGTATATTTCTCCCACTTAAATGCTGAATAAGAAAATGTTGCCAAGCGACTGACTGATGCTCTAGCATTCTAATCACACAGCCTGGTCCCATCTGGTCTGCCTGTTCTGTTCTGCTTCAGTAAGCAGAATCGTCCTGGGAGGCCTTCATATCCTTCGGATGCCGTCTAGCCTCAAGGCCACAGAAGTAATAGGTCAGACACACCGGGAAGGACTGTCAAACGTTTGCCTGCCGACAGTAGTTAGCACCTCTGAATAGTGTCGGCACTCATTCTATTTTGTGTTCACGCAGAAAAAAACCTGTTGATACTAGCCATATGGCCACAGATAAATAACTACCTAGCAAGATGACGAAGAAACAATTTAATTTACTCTCCGTAATCCCATAACAAAATGTTTAGCTAGCTAGTTTATGTTAGAATATTCGCGAGCGAGCACAACGTAGCTAGCTAGCTAGTTAATGTTAGCATATTCGCTAGCTAGGTAGGTACTTTGCACTAACTAGGCAGCTAACAGGCAGCTGTTTCATGGAAATGAATTGTGATTCAATTATAATGTCAGTAATAGCTCCAGTGGTTAACTAGCTTGGAGGAAGTATTTAGTGTTGTGTGGCTGCACACGTAGCTAGCTACCATCCCATAGCCTACATTGTACATGAAGTGTGACTGGCTCATGAGATTTGGATATTTTTTTCCTTTCTGTTGTCAATCCTATTGGCCCCGCCACATGGGGTTTCGTGCTCTCTGATTGGCTCAAAGTCAAGTTGTTGGCCACTGACAAGAATTGTGATTCGACAAGTAGAAACGTCGTCACTACCGGGTCGGCAAACAGGAGGCACCGTGCTTTTTCTAGCAAGAGAAGGAACGGCCTCCCGCTGTGATAAGTACCTACTATCAGCAGTCTATCGGCAGTGAGAGTCTCAATGTGTTTTATGCTTTAATTAAGCCATCTGTTTACATTGACATCTGCCCCCAACCTCAAAGACTCCAGTCACCCAAGTCATAGACTGTTCTCTCTGCTACCGCACGGCAAGCGGTACCGGAGCGCCAAGTCTTGGTTCAAGAGGCTTCTAAACAGCTTCTACCCCCATGCCATAATGCTATACTGCTGAACAACTAATCAACCCCCCTCCTTTTTTGTTTTTACACTGCTGCTACTCGCTGTTTATTATCTATGCATGGTCACTTTACAAATTACCTCGACTAACCTGTACCCCTGCACATTGACTCTGTACCGGTACCGCCTGTATATAGCCTCCACATTGACTCTGTACCAGTACCGCCTGTATATAGCCTCCACATTGACTCTGTACCTGTACCCCCTGTATATAGCCTCCACATTGACTCTGTACCGGTACCCCCTGTATATAGCCTCCACATTGACTCTGTACCGGTACCCCCTGTATATAGCCTCCACATTGACTCTGTACCGGTACCCCCTGTATATAGCCTCCACATTGACTCTGTACCGGTACCCCCTGTATATAGCCTCCACATTGACTCTGTACCGGTACCCCCTGTATATAGACTCCACATCGACTCTGTACCGGTACCCCCTGTATATAACCTCCACATTGACTCTGTACCGGTACCCCTGTATATAGCCTCCACATTGACTCTGTACCGGTACCCCTGTATATAGCCTCCACATTGACTCTGTACCGGTACCCCTGTATATAGACTCCACATCGACTCTGTACCGGTACCCCCTGTATATAGCCTCCACATTGACTCTGTACCAGTACCCCCTGTATATAGCCTCCACATTGACTCTGTACCGGTACCCCCTGTATATAGCCTCCACATTGCCTCTGTACCGGTACCCCCTGTATATAGCCTCCACATTGACTCTGTACCGGTACCCCCTGTATATAGCCTCCACATTGACTCTGTACTGGTACCCCCTGTATATAGCCTCCACATTGACTCTGTACCAGTACCCCCTGTATATAGCCTCCACATTGACTCTGTACTGGTACTCACTGTATATAGCCTCCACATTGACTCTGTACCAGTACCCCCTGTATATAGCCTCCACATTGACTCTGTACTGGTACCCACATACCTTAAGGGAAGAATTCGGCAGTACCTGTATGGTTAGTGAGAAAGTCCATATTGCAAATGTACGGTCCCTTACTAGACGTCCGAAATCGTTTGTAAAATTCGCGGACGGCGTCGGGCCGAGCGGCAGGGCCGGACCTACCAGGAAGTCATCAAATGAACGTTGTCGGACATTCGGTTTCCGTTTTACAAAAATAATAAGATTTATGTCATTTTTCCCATGTCCCGGAAATTCCCACAAGAGGGCATAAGCAATCATATGGCTATTGCTACAAAACATCACGATTCACGACGGGGCCTTATCTCGAAAACTGAAAATATTTAGAAGCCGAAACTCGGTGAGCGTAGGGGCGGCATAATGGGCAGTTGGCCCCGAACAAGATGGCGTCTAGGCCTCAACGGTTTTTGAGTTATGGCCATTTATCTGGGATTAAAGGTCCAAAATGAAAATAGAGAAATTATTTTTCCACTTCACGTCAAAGTCAAGGAGCCTCCGGTGTCAATAAAAAAAGAACCAGCCATTTATCTATCGTCATTTAAGAGAAATCGTACAACGACACCTTGGTGATGTTCACGGATAGGTGTTTTTTTTTCAACGGTTACAGATCCAGTTGCAGGTTGTTCTTACGAATCTTTTTAAAGTGTGCTGCGGAGCTCTGCGAGATTTCTGTGATTTTCTATGATTTTCTGAAATAACACACACTCACTAAACCCTCCGTAAATAACTCAGTTCTTAACGTAAAGACTTAAAACTCGGGATTCTGTAAAGGCATACCCCAATCATGATATGAGTTTATTTATAGCTTCCTGTGCCAACCGGAAGTGCCTTTAATGGTGTCACAGTGGCAGTTTCCATGGGTTAAAAAGGTCAGATCTTTTCAAAACTTCATATGTGTGACTAGGTAACCCTCATGAACTGTAAATCAGTCATTTCTCCCAGCAGATGTCAAAGAAAAGCTCTCACACGCACACACAGCAAGGATGGAGTGAAAAAGTGTGGTTCTTAAAGACACAGAGAGCAGGCAATGGCATAAACATAATGTCTAGGCCGTGCCGAGTTCAACGAGATATCCCGCTTGACCGTAGCTCGCTCGGTCTGAGCGCAGCGACCATTAGAAAAGTAGGCCCAAAATGAAGCCTGCCCCACAACGTCATTTGCTTTTGGGTGACAGTGAGAGAACCGTTAGGGTGAGAAGCACAATTCGACCTCAGGTATGTTCCTAAGGTCCTTCCGATCCGTGCAAGCCTAACGTTGACAGTGTGGCATTAACCCTTAATAGTTAAAAGATGGTGTTTACTTCAAAAAGTTTGCATTGATTTCTCTCCCCATAGGAATACATTGCCTTTACCCCTAAATTCAACCTGAAGTCTATATGGGTTATGAATGCCGTATGAACCTGTCTTTGGTAACAGTCCATCAGGCCAGTATGAGGTCTACCTGTGTTGATTCTAAGCTTCCTGGACCAACCGGAAGTGGTTAAAATCACCCTAAAAGTGTTTTTCCATTACCTGCCTGCAGTTTGATAGACATAGTGCATTCAACCCTGTGTAAATCAGTCAATTCTTAACGTAAGGACTTAAAACTCAGGATTCTGTAAAAGCATAGCCCAGTGAGGATATGTGTTGACTTATAGCTTCCTGTGACAACCGGAAGTGCCTTAATTGGTGTCTCAGGGGCTGTTTCGAGGGGTTAAAAAAGTCAGATCTGTCCAAAACTTCATATGTGTGATTAGGCAACCCCCATGAACTGTAAATCAGTCATTTTTCCCATAAAATTTCAAAGGAAAACTAAATCACACAGACACACAACTTGGAAGGAGGGACGTATTGGGGTTTGTAGAGACAGACAGTGCCTCCAATAGTTAGCTTTGTTCGAGCTAAAAAAGAACCGTCAGACCTAGAGTTCCGAAACTTTAGAAACCTGTTCTAGACCTCGGGTCGATAGTGCGTGGTGAGTTAGGTGGCTCTAGAAGGTTCTCGGACCGAGAAATAGCCTCGTACATTTGCAATGATTTCAATTCATTTTGACCATTACGAAAATGGCGACATTTAGAAAAGTCTCAGAGACACAAGACTAGGTGCATTGGAACCGGCTCGGCCCATAGAGACGGACCCCAACGTTTCGGTCCGATAGCTCATTCAAGGACCCCATAGCAAGGCATGGAAAAAAGTGGATTTTCAGCACCAATTAGGGTTTTACTCGGGCACCGAAGGACCTATCGAGCCGAAACTCGGGATTCGGGGTCGCCTCACATAGGCCTTCACATAATGTCTGACCTGGACCCGCAGCTAGAACGTAACTATGTGTTTTACGTTTTTATTATGTTTTAAACTAATGGCGCTGTGAATTATGGGCCTGCTCTGACATATGTGATAGTTGGCTTCTAAATGAGTTGGAAAAAGTGGGTTTGGTGTCAATTGGTATCAGTTTGGTGTCAGAATGACATCTAATTGACTGGTGGACACTGACTTGCTAGTTGACTTTTGTACATTAGCAATATGTTTAAACGGAGAGGGACCATCACCAAAATGGCATTCTGAAATCAACACAAAAAATGGCATCACCATAGTCTCCAGGCTGTGCAGAGTTCAACGAGACGCCCCGCTTGACCGTAGCTCGCTCTGAGTGCAGCGACCTTGAAAAAAAAAAAAAAGGCGCAAAAGGAAGCCTGGCCCTCAATGTCATTTGCTTTTGGGTGACAGTGAGAGAACCGTTAGGGTGAGAAGCACAATTCGACCTCAGGTACGTTCCTAAGGTCCTTCCGATCCGTGCAAGCCTAACCTTGACCGTGTGGCATTAACCCTTAATAGTTAAAAGAAGGTGTTTACTTCAAAGAGTTTGCATTGACTTCTCTCCCCATAGGAATACATTGCCTTTACCCCTAAATTCAACCTGAAGTCTATATGGGTTATGAATGCCGTATGAACCTGTCTTTGGTAACAGTCCATCAGGCCAGTATGAGGTCTACCTGTGTTGATTCTAAGCTTCCTGGACCAACCGGAAGTGGTTAAAATCACCCTAAAAGTGTTTTTCCATTACCTGCCTGCAGTTTGATAGACATAGTGCATTCAACCCTGTGTAAATCAGTCAATTCTTAACGTAAGGACTTAAAACTCAGGATTCTGTAAAAGCATAGCCCAGTGAGGATATATGTTGACTTATAGCTTCCTGTGACAACCGGAAGTGCCTTAATTGGTGTCTCAGGGGCTGTTTCGAGGGGTTAAAAAAGTCAGATCTTTTCAAAACTTCATATGTGTGACTAGGTAACCCTCATGAACTGTAAATCAGTCATCTCTCCCAACAGATGTCAAAGAAAAGCTCTCACACGCACACACAGCAAGGATGGAGTGAAAAAGTGTGGTTCTCAAAGACACAGAGAGCAGGCAATGGCATAAACATAATGTCTAGGCCGTGCCGAGTTCAACGAGATATCCCGCTTGACCGTAGCTCGCTCGGTCTGAGCGCAGCGACCATTAGAAAAGTAGGCCCAAAATGAAGCCTGCCCCACAACGTCATTTGCTTTTGGGTGACAGTGAGAGAACCGTTAGGGTGAGAAGCACAATTCGACCTCAGGTACGTTCCTAAGGTCCTTCCGATCCGTGCAAGCCTAACCTTGACCGTGTGGCATTAACCCTTAATAGTTAAAAGAAGGTGTTTACTTCAAATAGTTTGCATTGACTTCTCTCCCCATAGGAATACATTGCCTGCACCCCTAAATTCAACCTGAAGTCTATATGGGTTATGAATGCCGTATGAACCTGTCTTTGGTAACAGTCCATCAGGCCAGTATGAGGTCTACCTGTGTTGATTCTAGGCTTCCTGGACCAACCGGAAGTGGTTAAAATCACCCTAAAATTGTTTTTCCATTACCTGCCTGCAGTTTGATAGACATAGTGCATTCAACCCTGTGTAAATCAGTCAATTCTTAACGTAAGGACTTAAAACACAGGATTCTGTAAAAGCATAGCCCAGTGAGGATATGTGTTGACTTATAGCTTCCTGTGCCAACCGGAAGTGCCTTAATTGGTGTCTCAGGGGCTGTTTCGAGGGGTTAAAAAAGTCAGATCTGTCCAAAACTTCATATGTGTGATTAGGCAACCCCCATGAACTGTAAATCAGTCATTTTTCCCATAAAATTTCAAAGGAAAACTAAATCACACAGACACACAACTTGGAAGGAGGGACGTATTGGGGGTTGTAGAGACAGACAGTGCCTCCAATAGTTAGCTTTGTTCGAGCTAAAAAGAACCGTCAGACCTAGAGTTCCGAAACTTTAGAAACCTGTTCTAGACCTCGGGTCGATAGTGCGTGGTGAGTTAGGTGGCTCTAGAAGGTTCTCGGACCGAGAAATAGCCTCGTACATTTGCAATGATTTCAATTCATTTTGACCATTACGAAAATGGCGACATTTAGAAAAGTCTCAGAGACACAAGACTAGGTGCATTGGAACCGGCTCGGCCCATAGAGACGGACCCCAACGTTTCGGTCCGATAGCTCATTCAAGGACCCCATAGCAAGGCATGGAAAAAGTGGATTTTCAGCACCAATTAGGGTTTTACTCGGGCACCGAAGGACCTATCGAGCCGAAACTCGGGATTCGGGGTCGCCTCACATAGGCCTTCACATAATGTCTGACCTGGACCCGCAGCTAGAACGTAACTATGTGTTTTACGTTTTTATTATGTTTTAAACTAAAGGCGCTGTGAATTATGGGCCTGCTCTGACATATATGATAGTTGGCTTCTAAATGAGTTGGAAAAAGTGGGTTTGGTGTCAATTGGTATCAGTTTGGTGTCAAAATGACATCTAATTGACTGATGGACACTGACTTGCTAGTTGACTTTTGTACATTAGCAATATGTTTAAACGGAGAGGGACCATCACCAAAAGTGACATTCTGAAATCAACCCTAACGAGCCATGGAGATGAACCAGAATCACTGCCCAGCTATCCCGAGTTCATCGGGCCAGTCAATTTCACATTCCTGCAGGATTTTTATAGCATGACAAATTCGTGATGGTACCTGCCCATTGAACCATATTGCAAATGCACAGTGACTTTGCAAAAGTGAGAAAACATAAACAAATGGACATGATGAAATCAACACAACGAGTGATGGAAATGTACAACTATCACTGCTCAGCCATCCTGTGTTCATCAGACCAGTCAATTTTGCATTTTTGAGCATGTCAAATTTCATATGGTAAATGCACATTGAAACATATTGCAAATGCGCGCGCACTTGCAATATGATTCTATAGTGTAAAAACATCACCTAATGGACATGATGAAATCAACACAACGAGTGATGGAAATGTACAACTATCACTGCTCGGCCATCCTGTGTCCATCAGACCAGTCAATTTTGCATTTTTGAGCATGTCAAATTTCATATGGTAAATGCACATTGAAACATATTGCAAATGCGCGCGCACTTGCAATATGATTCTATAGTGTAAAAACATCACCTAATGGACATGATGAAATCAACACAACGAGTGATGGAAATGTACAACTATCACTGCTCGGCCATCCTGTGTCCATCAGACCAGTCAATTTTGCATTTTTGAGCATGTCAAATTTCATATGGTAAATGCACATTGAAACATATTGCAAATGCGCGCACTTGCAATATGATTCTATAGTGTAAAAACATCACCTAATGGACATGATGAAATCAACACAACGAGTGATGGAAATGTACAACTATCACTGCTCGGCCATCCTGTGTCCATCAGACCAGTCAATTTTGCATTTTTGAGCATGTCAAATTTCATATGGTAAATGCACATTGAAACATATTGCAAATGCGCGCGCACTTGCAATATGATTCTATAGTGTAAAAACATCACCTAATGGACATGATGAAATCAACACAACGAGTGATGGAAATGTACAACTATCACTGCCCGGCCATCCTGTGTTCCCATAGCGAGCATTAATATCAGAATGACCGGTAAATGCATTTACAACCATATTTTTATTTTTGGGTTACCAGTTGCACAACAATGCACGTGCATTTGCAATATGATTCTATAGTGAAAAAACATCACCTAATGGACATGATGAAATCAACACAACGAGTGATGGAAATGTACAACTATCACTGCTCGGCCATCCTGTGTCCATCAGACCAGTCAATTTTGCATTTTTGAGCATGTCAAATTTCATATGGTAAATGCACATTGAAACATATTGCAAATGCGCGCGCACTTGCAATATGATTCTATAGTGTAAAAACATCACCTAATGGACATGATGAAATCAACACAACGAGTGATGGAAATGTACAACTATCACTGCTCGGCCATCCTGTGTCCATCATACCAGTCAATTTTGCATTTTTGAGCATGTCAAATTTCATATGGTAAATGCACATTGAAACATATTGCAAATGCGCGCGCACTTGCAATATGATTCTATAGTGTAAAAACATCACCTAATGGACATGATGAAATCAACACAACGAGTGATGGAAATGTACAACTATCACTGCCCGGCCATCCTGTGTTCCCATAGCAGCATTAATATCAGAATGACAAATGCATTTACAACCATATTTTAATTTTTGGGTTACCAGTAGTTGCACAACAATGCACGTGCATTTGCAATATGATTCTATAGTGAAAAACATCACCTAATGGACATGATGAAATCAACACAACAAGTGATGGAAATGTACAACTATCACTGCTCGGCCATCCTGTGTTCATCAGACCAGTCAATTTCACATTCCTGCAGGATTTTTATAGCATGACAAATTCGTGATGGTACCTGCCCATTGAACCATATTGCAAATGCACAGTGACTTTGCAAAAGTGAGAAAACATAAACAAATGGACATGATGAAATCAACACAACAGGTGATGGAAATGTACAACTATCACTGCTCAGCCATCCTGTGTTCATCAGACCAGTCAATTTTGCATTTTTGAGCATGTCAAATTTCATATGGTAAATGCACATTGAAACATATTGCAAATGCGCGCGCACTTGCAATATGATTCTATAGTGAAAAAACATCACCTAATGGACATGATGAAATCAACACAACGAGTGATGGAAATGTACAACTATCACTGCTCGGCCATCCTGTGTCCATCAGACCAGTCAATTTTGCATTTTTGAGCATGTCAAATTTCATATGGTAAATGCACATTGAAACATATTGCAAATGCGCGCACACTTGCAATATGATTCTATAGTGTAAAAACATCACCTAATGGACATGATGAAATCAACACAACGAGTGATGGAAATGTACAACTATCACTGCCCGGCCATCCTGTGTTCCCATAGCGAGCATTAATATCAGAATGACCGGTAAATGCATTTACAACCATATTTTTATTTTTGGGTTACCAGTTGCACAACAATGCACGTGCATTTGCAATATGATTCTATAGTGAAAAACATCACCTAATGGACATGATGAAATCAACACAACGAGTGATGGAAATGTACAACTATCACTGCTCGGCCATCCTGTGTCCATCAGACCAGTCAATTTTGCATTTTTGAGCATTTCAAATTTCATATGGTAAATGCACATTGAAACATATTGCAAATGCGCGCGCACTTGCAATATGATTCTATAGTGTAAAAACATCACCTAATGGACATGATGAAATCAACACAACGAGTGATGGAAATGTACAACTATCACTGCTCGGCCATCCTGTGTCCATCAGACCAGTCAATTTTGCATTTTTGAGCATTTCAAATTTCATATGGTAAATGCACATTGAAACATATTGCAAATGCGCGCGCACTTGCAATATGATTCTATAGTGTAAAACATCACCTAATGGACATGATGAAATCAACACAACGAGTGATGGAAATGTACAACTATCACTGCTCGGCCATCCTGTGTTCCCATAGCGGGCATTAATATCAGAATGACCGGTAAATGCATTCACAACCATATTTTCATTTTTGGGTTACCAGGTGCCTATTTTCAATCACCAGTTGCACAACATGCGTATCCATCAGAATATTTTAAACAGTCCATAAAGCACTCAGGACTGCCCCCATAGATAGAGGGCCGTAGTAGGGTACTCCCATAGCGGGCATGGATAATAGGAGTCCCGGTAAATGCATTTACAACCATATTTTAATTTTTGGGTTACCAGTTGCACAACAATGCACGTGCATTTGCAATATGATTCTATAGTGAAAAAACATCACCTAATGGACATGATGAAATCAACACAACAAGTGATGGAAATGTACAACTATCACTGCTCGGCCATCCTGTGTTCATCAGACCAGTCAATTTCACATTCCTGCAGGATTTTTATAGCATGACAAATTCGTGATGGTACCTGCCCATTGAACCATATTGCAAATGCACAGTGACTCTGCAAAAGTGAGAAAACATAAACAAATGGACATGATGAAATCAACACAACAGGTGATGGAAATGTACAACTATCACTGCTCAGCCATCCTGTGTTCATCAGACCAGTCAATTTTGCATTTTTGAGCATGTCAAATTTCATATGGTAAATGCACATTGAAACATATTGCAAATGCGCGTGCACTTGCAATATGATTCTATAGTGAAAAAACATCACCTAATGGACATGATGAAATCAACACAACGAGTGATGGAAATGTACAACTATCACTGCTCGGCCATCCTGTGTCCATCAGACCAGTCAATTTTGCATTTTTGAGCATGTCAAATTTCATATGGTAAATGCACATTGAAACATATTGCAAATGCGCGCGCACTTGCAATATGATTCTATAGTGTAAAAACATCACCTAATGGACATGATGAAATCAACACAACGAGTGATGGAAATGTACAACTATCACTGCCCGGCCATCCTGTGTTCCCATAGCGAGCATTAATATCAGAATGACCGGTAAATGCATTTACAACCATATTTTTATTTTTGGGTTACCAGTTGCACAACAATGCACGTGCATTTGCAATATGATTCTATAGTGTAAAAACATCACCTAACGGAGATGATGAAATCAACACAACGAGTGATGGAAATGTACAACTATCACTGCTCGGCCATCCTGTGTTCATCAGACCAGTCAATTTTGCATTTTTGAGCAAGGTCAAATTTCATATGGTAAATGCACATTGAAACATATTGCAAATGCACGTGCACTTGCAATATGATTATATAGTGAAAAAACATCACAAAATGGACATGATGAAGTCAACACAACGAGTGATGGAAAGGAACAACTATCACTGCCCGGCCATCCCGAGTTCATCAGGCCAGTCAATTTTGCATTTCTGCAGGATTTTTGAGCATGTCAAATTTCTTACGTCATTTGGCCCACAAAAAATCCTTATGCACAATTTAAAAAAATATATAAAAAAATATGATAATAAAATTGGACAAAAGTATATTCATACAGTTCTTACACATGTGTAATTGACAAAAAAATTGAAAGAATTTCAAAAACGGTCCAGAAAGCACTTTTTAAGGGTGTGTGAAGTTTTTACAAAATTTTGACATTTTTGACTTTTGACTTTTGACTTCCTATGAAATCATATTGGAATTGGACAAAACATATTCCTTATGCGCATGTAAAAAAAAAAAAAAAAAAAAAAAATTATGATAATAAAATTGGACAAAAGTATATTCATACAGTTCTTACACATGTGTAATTGACAAAAAATCGAAA